>NC_068985.1:23980005-24001651 GCF_001194135.2 Octopus bimaculoides
ATATATATATATATATATATATATATATATATATATATATACATATAAAATGTATATATTATTACACTAGTACGTTCTTACCTGTATACATTTTAGGTAACAACGAGGGGGAAGTAACTAGAATAGAGGGAAATGCAGGAGAAGAGAAATGAGGTCGAAGTGAGAGACAGACAGAGTGTGGTAGGGATAGTAAGAGGTACGGAATTGAAAATAGCGGATATTTAAAGATGAAACTGGAAGCGGGGAAGGAATTATGGTGACAGCGAAGTTAGTAAGGTCATTTTATCTTTAGATATTTAATTTCTTATTTTTCCCCTTTCTTTCTCAATGCGCTTGTTGGAATTATACCTTAGTTTGTAAAATAAGATACAATAGCAAGAACTGAAAAATGACATGATTTTCTTTATGTATGTATGTATGTATGTATGTATGTATATATACATATGCATATATATTCATTTACTCCTCTACGTGCTCAAGTTCAAATCTCTTGAGCACTACAAATGTTCGAAATGCCACTCTTTGGGATCGAATCTAGGTTTTCTGGGTTGTGAATGGTTTACCCAGGGTATCATCAATGTTACGTGGTACAACTAAGTTGTTCGCCGTTTTGGGGGTTGCTGCCTCAAGATCTTTCGCTTGCAGCACTTTTCATTTAGCAAACTTTCAAAATGCTTCTTTCAGTTGTTGATGCTCAGCATTGTAGAGAACCTATCATCGTGTGTATTCATGCACACACACACACACACACACGTATGTGTGTATACTTGCATATTTAATGTCAGTATGCAGATCTCATAACAAAACTTTGTAGCATATATTGGTGTGCCATAGACTTAGTCTCTTATGATGAGTTAAGGGTGATATAAAGAACACTACGTAAATATTCTTAAATACATTTTCCGTTTCTTCGCATAAAGAAAACAAGCAGCAAATGTTAGCAACTCCTAAGGAAAAGGTGAAAATAATTTAAATAATCCGGTCTTAATCTCTCAAACTTACATGTTTTTAGAAAGGAAAATCTGAACTTTGCTTGCAGTTAAGGGATAACTTTCGACATGTTTCTGCCTATTAAACTTCATAAGTATTTCATTGTCTACTTAAATCTGCGTGATTGGCAGACAGTTTTTTTTACAATTAAAAACATGTTTCAGATATGTTTTTGGTCAGTACAATTAGCATAATTACAAACTAAAACGAGATAAGGAAAATAACTCAAATGAGCCATTGACATGGATTCGTTCAAATGAATATAACGGTGATGTATTTATTGCTATATTCAAATAAAAGAAAAATTCTTATTTCCAACTCTCCACTTAATTGGAAAAGGAAGAGCAAATCTGCGAGGCTTCACTGTAATTTCCAAAGAGAAAGGGATGATAATATGTAGAAATTACGAATTAATCTCGAAGCTAATTTACATATCATATACATGGTTTAATTTCTATAGACAACTTTTTGACCTTCCTGCAGGAATACAAACGCTGGTGGCTGACGGTCAGCCAACATGCCTACGGATAAATCGCATTTAAACACTATTTAACAGGCATACTTGAGATTCATTCACTCATTTGTCAAATCTGGACACCATTCATTTGAATAATTCAAACATTACACTTCAATTACGGTTTTCTCCACCTTACACTTTCTGGCTTCTTAATATTTTGAACAGAATCACCGTAAGTTCTCATGGTATTTTAACCTGGGGCTCAATCCAACCACTTTACTGATGTCTTCCTCTTGCTTACACTCAATTTCTAAGACCTGTTACTCCGATGAGAAATATTCTATAAAATCTTTATTTATCAATATATTCTACTTCTATGAAAAACAAAAATGCTAAAATAAATTTTCTGAAGGGCGATCTACTCAATGTGAATAGAGCTTGAGGCCAAATAGTTATTCAGTTCAATAGATCGCAGATGGCGGCTGCAGTGATGTGTAAGTCTTATGATTCTTGTGCTAAGTTAGATTTAATCGTTCGATATATGAAGAAGCATGAAACTCTTCATGTACAAGGATATAATTTATTTGAAGCTAAACATAATGTTAACTTCGTCATACTATACCACAAACTGCTACTTTCAGCACATTTTCATAGCAAAATAATTTAAGTTTAAAAATTTAGCTTTGTTTTGTCATTTTTAAGCTATATTTTATGAAGCTATAAAGAAGTGGACTGATGAAACACGAGAAAATACTTGCAATTTTTCTACCAAAGCATATACAAACTTCTGCATCAGTGTTGTTGATGTTTCTATTTTACATGACAGTGCCTTCGCTATCGGCAGATCTCATGCCATATTTTTCACAACGTAATCTGAGACTCAAAACAAAACTGTTTTTATCTGCTTCAATGGCTCTATGGTTATGTAACTTGGACGCCATATCGACATTAAATATGTAGACTTGAAAGATTTTGTCAAGTAAAACCTGCACTTATTCTTGAATGTGAAATAGAATGAGTGTGTCAGAAACAACGATACATAAGCAACAAAAAGATCCATGCGAGACTAGACCATTCTGAAAAACATCAACTGCTATGCTTACGATATATATAAAAGATGCTAGGTACAAAAATGCCAATACAGATCTTGTACTCTAAATTTACAGACTACTGGCCAAAAGGAACGCCTAAGGAACGCGTTTGTGCTTAGTGCAATTTCTAAAATTCAACGAAATTCCATTAGGGCGGAATAGCCACCCCCCTCATACTTCCAACTGTCAGTGTAATATATTCTTTTCTACTCTAGGCACAAGGCCCGAAATTTTGGGGGAAGGGGCTAGTCGATTAGATCAACATCAGTATGCAACTGGTACTTAATTTATCGACCCCAAAAGGATGAAATGCAAAGTTGACGTCGGCGGAATTTGAACTCAGAACGTAAAGGCATGCTAGCATTTCTGCCAGCTTGCTGCCTGTCATTGTTAAATATTAGTTATCTTGTCGTATATTCATAAAAATATAACTAACATAATTTCTTTTGATTTAGAACGCAGTCAAAATTTTCACAGGAAGTTGTTGTTGGGGACCTAAATTAGATTTGCTTGAGCAGACTTATGATTAAAGGCATTCTAACCATGATCACCCCTTATCTGATAGTTTATCACAGACAACATCCAATGCGCACTCCATACTTGTAAAGACGGTAGAGTTTGCCGATCTCCGATTATACTGTCGACAACATGCACCGACCCTTGGTGAGTACCTTTGTGAAATTCCTTAACTGTGTTGAGCAGAGTTACTGTGGGTTGGGATTTTCTAACAGGTTGCCTTTGTTGGAAACTTACACAGCAACGTCTTCACTTTCCGCTTCACTAGATTGGAACTGATCCCAGTTTACTGTCAACTTCTGTAGATGGTTCACTGCACACGACTGAAAAATCTGGTGTAATGATCACCAGAAAACGAAGTATTACCTGACCGAAGTTTTAGCCTCAACAAATGACAACGTAACTGTGGAAAATTTATGCAAATATAAAGCACTGATGGTAAGGCCGGCCAAAATTGGTAGGATTGATTGAAAATAGAAACACGATTTATATCAATAGACATCTTGTGATTGATTAAAATAAAGCAAAGAAAAAATACGTAGACAAATTTACAACCCAAACTCAAAGACTTTTTCAAATATACACAGCTCACAGAAAATACCCTTATTAGGCACTGCAAACATAAATACAAAATATCCACAAATCAAGAAACCGAAACAAAGCTCTGCAGATAAAAAAAATGGGACACAGAACTGTGTTGGGAAGCGCCATGAAAGCACGTGATAAGTATAAGACTATTGGAAACTATTATTCACTGTGGTTACCGTCGCTATCACTATCACCGCCTTCATCGTTACCAATACTATTTTCAACATCATCATCGTTGTTCTTGTTGTAGCCACCGTCATAACCATGATATTTTTTTTCTTTCCCCTTTTGTGGTTGTTTTCAGTTTTCTTTTCTTCCTCCTCTCAATGTGTTCTCCTCCTCCTCCTCCTGCTTTTCTGCTTCTCCTTATTTTCTTCTTCCTCCTCCAGTTGCCAACATACTTCAACGGCGCCGAAGAAAGAAGTCTGTAGGCGTTTGGATACTCTTCAATAGAATAGAAAATTTAACCCCTCCCACACTCCACGCTGCAACCACCACCAATATGCAGATATACATATTTTGTGTATGTGTGTGTGTGTGTTTGTGTGTATGAGTGTGTATGTGTCTCTATATATATTATATATATATATATATGTATGTATGTATGTATGTATATATGTATGTAAGTATGTATCTATTTATCTATACATACATACATTCATAATACATTGTCACATATATTCACGCACGCACGCACACACACACACACACACACACACACATTTATATATTCGAGTAGAAGGACAGATTCATCTATCTTAAATTGCTTTGCTTACTTCCCCTGTATTGAGTGGTCAATTCCAACTTGTGAAGTGGCTGGCATAGAATAAGACAGCTCTGGGATTAATACAGAACTCTCTCTCCTCTGCCTCTCTCGTTCTCTCTCTCCTTAAAACAAGGTCGATATACATGGCACAATCGTTTGTTGCTCATTGGCAGCTGCAAATGGTTTATGGCATATAAGAGGAATTCTTCATCATCATCACATTTGAAGAACAAACCGTGTTTCAGCTACAATAACTCGATGATTGCAAGGTGATGTGGCGGCAATGGAAGGGTAGGAGGAGATGTGAGAGTGGTAGTGTGCGGTTTGTGGTTTGGAGTAATGGTGGTGGAGATGAAGAGGTCGGTTTGTATGCAATTACAAAGGTAAACCAATGATGATTCTGTTGTCTTGTTTCAAACATTTTCCTTCGCCTGCTTATATTACTGCAGTGTGTGTGTTAATGTCTAAAAGCGCAAAATGTGCAATGCCACACCTTCAGCACTACGTGTTAATATGTATATATATACACACAAAAACTATGCACACACACACACACATGTATATATAAATGTATGTGTGTATGTTTATATATATATATATATATATATATATATATATATATATATATATATATATGTATGTATGTATGTATGTATGTATATGTATGAAAATAGCACATACACACACATACACATGCTTACACATGCACATACAAGCTTTTACAAAAAAGCCATTCCTCACGGAATACGAAATATAATCACATAGAAAATTATTAGTTGATAAAGCTAATATCTTCCATTAAAGTTATAGAAAATAAATTGCAATTGGCTGTGAATTTTTTTTTTTTTATTAATATCAAAATACCGGATTATATCATTAAACAAAAGTATTTTTAATGTCCATTTCTGCTTACTACAAAATTATGGCAATAATAGCACCACAATCATTACGTCATTGTGAAGATAGGACCGGAATAGTTTGAAAACATGAATGGACTTAACCTAAGTTACTGAATTAATAAAGAGAATATAAAGAGTACGACAATGAAAAAGGATTTAATTTAAACATAGTCGTGTCTTCAACACAACAATGTTTGAATGTGTCTAATATGTGTAAATGCAAACTTACACTGTTGAAGAAAAATAGAATATTTGAAATGGCATCAACCAGTCGCCCTCCCCACTTTCAGTGTTCACGATGAGATTGTATAAACGTTACTGACGTTTACGTCTGTCTTATGTATCTAGTAAATTGATTTAATTTACGAACATATTCTTTTCCACTCTAGGTACAAGGGCCTAAATTTTGGGGGGAGGGGTCAGTCGATTAGATCGACCCCAGTACGAAACTGGTACTTAATTTATAGACCTCGAAAGGATGAAAAGCAAAGTCGACCTCGATGGAATTTGAACTCAGAACGTAAAGACAGATGAAATACCGCTAAGCGTTTCGCCCGGCGTACTAACGCTTCTACCAACTCGCCACCTTTAATTTACGTACATATTGACGGCTAAAATCTTTGGGTGTTCTCTGTAGTAAAGTTTTGTATGAAAAATAAACACCACTGACCCGTTTATAATTTAGGTTACAGAATTAACGACAGAAAATGTCAACTATACAAATCTATCTACATGATTTAGTTATATGCGTAACAACTGTAAGTATAAATACGATTTCATATTGCAGACGGTTAACGATTGCCGAGGAAATTATGGAACTGTATTTTTTAATTGTTTTGTCGACGTCCCCAGGCGAAGAAGTAGGATCTCCCAAGACATATAAATAGAGGTAGTCTGGCCGTGGTAGGAGTGTTGAGTAACAGTCGAGTAGCAGTTGTGTAGCGGTTGAGTAGAGGTCATTCGAAGGTGCGAGATAGCAGTAGCTTGGGACATAACCCTAATCAATCACGCTTTTACTGACCACAGCAAGTTTATGTGTGTGTTGTGTTTGTTGTGCTTTGTGTGTGTGTGTGTGTGTGTGTGTGTGAGAGAGAGAGAGAGAGAGAGAGAGAGAGAGAGAGAGAGAGAGAGAGAGAGAGCATATTTGCAGATACATTATGACCGAAGGGTACTGAAGTTTGCCTCACAATCACGAACTCCAGCTTTCGGTTCTGCTGTGTTGCATTTTGGCAAGTATAATTTTCTATAGCCATCGGTCCACCAATACAGGTAAGTGGAATCAAGGTTGACGGAAACTGTGCAGAAGCCTGTTGGCTGGAGTGCGCCCGTAATACCGATGTCTAGCCTTGTCATTCTGTGTCGGGCTGACTCCACCTGAGAATTTCATTAAGTGTTCATGTGCCTCAGGAATACTCGCCCAGCTATGTGTTAAGTCAATGATCCTGCTAGTTCAGTGGATCGAACTACGGAAATTTTATGGTCGGAAATTCTGTCCGAGATCCAGTTATATTACATACATGCATACATGCATGCTTAAATACTGTAATGAGAATGTATTTTTCTTAATTATAATATTGTAATGATTGAGTTTTAGTTATTTTGGGGTTAGAAAAGTTTAGCCTATTGGTTGGTTTTGAATCAATGAAGTCTAGATATATATATTCACCAGCTATTTTCAAGAAAATAAAAAGGGTTATTTCCCCTTTCGCTTCGATCGTCTCGGCTCGGAGAAATTACGAATTTAGGCAAACACGCAGGCGTTTGAGAAGGAAATACGACCGTCACATTTGATATGGAACTCTCCGTTATCAAGAACTCACATTTATACAATTTATGCTTCTTGGATTCATGACTCTGGTAACTATTTCATCTTGATCAATATTTGGCTACTGACCAAATTATTTTGTAACAACTCTGTACTGCCATTATTGCAAATTTTTTATCATATTTCTGTTGTGTTGACGCCCCCAAGCGAAGAAGTAGGATCGCCCAAGACATATAAATAGAGGTAGTCCAGCCGTGGTAGAGGAGATGAGTAGCTCTTGAGTAGCCGTCGTGTAGCGGTTGAGTAGAGATCATCCGAAGGTGCTAGGTAGCAGTAGCTTGAGACATAACAATTTCTCAATACACAACTGTATTGTACAGACCTGTTTGTTTTACTTGCTGGTTTCGAGCGGGGACTGTTTACTTGTCATGCAGTAACCGTAACAATACATACATACATGCATGCATGCATATATACATATACAATGAGAAAAGCAATGCATGGGTACTTATCCCGTAAGCTAGAGGGCAATAACAGCATTGATAGGAAGAGTAGCTTCTCCTGGACCTGTGATAGATACATTACATCCCACCAAGTTGAAAATGTGACAGTGGTTTTGTTATTAATATTCGAACAATGAAGCTTTGTATCTTTGTAAGAAACCAACTCCCATCCTACAAGAAGACTTCAAATAATTACAAACAGAAGGGAACACACACACACACACATACATACATACACACACACACACACACATGTCCGTCCGTCCGTACGTAATACATACATGCATACATGCATACATGCATATTCACACTCATACATACATACACACGTGCATACATACGTACATACGTACATACATACATATATATACATACATACATACATACATACATACATACATACATACATTCATACATACATACATACATACATGCGTATGTGGCTCTGTAAATATACATTTAACAGTCGTCCGCAGTCGCATACATACACAGCACACAGATATGTTGTGCCAGAAACTGTCAGTAGTAACAAACTGTCCGTAATATTACCTCCGTATTGCTCTTCCTCCCCAACACACTTTCATTTCTGTCATATTTTCCCATCTTAAATAACTCATTCCTAATAACTATCGTCAAAATCCCAACATTTGCTCCACCTCTAAAATTACATCCTATTATTTAAGATCATTTGGAAATATGAAGACCGCTTTTCGAAGTCTCTTAGACATCTGTGTGACGTGTTAATAGTGACGGTTTACGCTGCTTGCTATCAGCCATTCTTTCATTGAGTAAATTTACTTTGATTAAAACACATCATCGTCTTCACAGCAATCAGTGAAGTCGGAATGCTTGCGTTTCAAATAATGATTTCAAATAATAAAAAGTTAATAGATTTCGTTGGTAATATTCAATTATAAAGATAAAGTTAATAGAATGGAAATCTCGGCGAATAAAAAGGCTAACCGAACAAAGAACGACTGTGAAGAATACCCATCATTATCAATGATTTCATTTAAATTTCGGTTCAATACCAGATTACTTATGTGACTTGGGCAAAACTCCTAATTTTACATTTTTCAATCTCCAAAAGGCAAAATCTCCAAAGTTTAGTATTAACGATTCTTTTCGATTTACTCTGGGAAGAAATGTCTATGCATTAAAGTCACTTTAATAGAGCACATTAATTACATTCACCAATTAATCTCAGATACCATAACCCATAATATACTGAACTACAAAAGAAACGCCGCACTGTGAAAGATTATTTGTTTCACACACGACAGTGAGATGATATGGAATTTATCACATTTCTAGGTAATTTGACATCAGGAAGATGTTACCGACCCGCAACACCAATCTTCTTTGAAAACACAAGGATTGCATGTAAGGTTCTGATTCGTTCACTTTTCGTTAACATGGTAATGCACGTGAACGCATCTTTATGGAAAGTATGATGCACGTGCAGAACGTTGGCTCATAGGGTATAAAAGGCAACCAAATTTCCCAGCCTGTCATTTGTTTCCCAAATGCAGCAAACATGCCAAGACTGACACGAAATCAAAAAGGAGCAAGTCATCGGACATTTCCAAGCTTGTCAACATGCATGGGTCATTGCTAATGACTTGAACTGCAATATTCGGACAATTGAGCGGCTGAGGGAACGATACAATGCCAGAAACAGCACAGATGATCGTCCACACAGTGGTCGACCGAGGGTTACAAATGCACGTCAAGATCGCCAACTGTACCGACAGCACTTGCAGGACCGATGCCGGAGGGCAACGGAATCAGCTAGGCAGACCATTAGGGACTCACCACAGACCCATTTGTGCAGAGACAGTTCGCCGCCGGCTGAGATCTTTCAATCTATCTTGCCAATGTCTGGCTAGGGGCCCCATTCCCACAGATCGTCATCTACGGGCATGACTGCAGTGGGCTCAAAAACGTCAGAACTGGCGATAGCAGCAGTGCAGCACTGTCGTCTTCTCTGACGAAAGCCGATATTGCATTTCTGTGTCAGATGGCAGAAACAGGGTTGGGAGAAGGGGTGAACGTCATGCCGATGGCTGTGTGGTGGAGAGAGACTCATGAGGAGGACAGAACATAATGGTATGGGGCGGATTACACTCAGCTAGAAACTTGAACCGGTGGTCTTCTAAAACATCAGTCAAGGCCAAGGCAATGGAGTAATCGCTGCTCGTTACGTCGACCAAGTGTTGAGGCCTCACATTGTGTCATACTTTGTCCGTCATCTGAATCACATGTTTTAACACGAAAATGCCCGTGTCCAAACTGCAGGTTGACAACAAACTTCCTCCAACAGCACAACATCAAAACACTGCCATGGCCTACCCTAAATCAGGACTTGAACCCCATAAAGCACCTATGGAACGAAATCCAAAGAAGGCTAAATGACATCGGTCCAAGGCCGACAACTTCGGCACATGCGCTGTTATCCCCTTGGCCTTCTTCAATCGTTTGGCGCATTCAATGTGCAAAAGATGGCTGGTGGTAATCAACGCTAACGGTGGTCATACGGAATATTGAGTTCATTTCTTTGGATCCAGGACACTCTGTCATCAAGTGACACCATATGACGTCAAACATGTTTCTGGAAATGAGGTTTTATCATTGGGAAAGAACTGTTTTTTAATTAGCATTCTCCAATCAATGCTATGGGAGTTTGTTCAGAATCTATTTAGAATGTGTGAGACGTTTCTTTTGTGGTTCAGTATATTTATTTTAATTATGATTTAGTACAAGGCAGTACTGGTGGAATCGTTCGCATGCCGGGGATAATGGTTAGCGGCATGGTTTAGTATAAAACAGCAAGCTAGCAAAATCGTTAGCATGTCGGATGCTTAACGGAGTTTCTTCCAAGTATCTACGTTCAGATTTCAAATAAAACTGAGGTCAAATTTGCATTTTATCGTTTCGGTATCGATAAAATAAAATACCAGTCGAGTTGTGAGGTTGTCATGCAATCGACTTTCCCCTTTCCTAAAAACTACTTGTGGCCACATGCCGAAATTTGAATCAATTAATGTTGCGATGTGGCAGAATCGTTTGCGAAGGCGGCGAGCTGGCAGAATCGTTAGCACACCGGGCGAAATGCTTAGCGGTGTTTCGTCTGCCGTTACGTTCTGAGTTCAAATTCCGCCGAGGTCGACTTTGCCTTTCATCCTTTCGGGATCGATAAATTAAGTACCAGTTATCGATTTAATCCCGTTGTCTGTCCTTGTTTGTCTCCTCTATGTTTAGCTCCTTGGGGGCAATAAAGAAATAAAGAAATAAGGATCATTTGCGAGTCGGGCAAAATACATAAAAGTGAAAACAAAATAATATTCATCACACTAATAATAATAATAATAATAATAATAATAATAATAATAATAATAATAATAACAACAACAACAACAACAACAAAAAATAACAACAACGACGACGACAACAATAGCCACTACTGTATTCAGGTGTTAGTTATCTGTAAAAGCAGTTTACATTACACACCATCATTTTCTGTTTAGCTGCGAAAAATTCTTTGATTGGAGCGGTAGATGAAAGATGTATGCATGTATGTATGTATGTATGTATGTATGCATGTATGTATGTATGTATGTATGCATATATGTATATATACATATACGTATACATATATAGATACAAATATGTATGTATGTATATATATATATATATATATAAGCATATATAAGCATATATATATATATATATATATATAAGCATACATACACACACATATGTGTGTGTATGTGTGTGTATGTATATATGTATATATGTATGTATATGAATTATTATGGGGAAAAAGGAGGAGAAGGTGGGGAAAATGATATGGTGATGTTGAGAGGTAGAAAGGATGGAGAAGATAAATAATCATAAAAAGATGAGAAAATGTGCAGGGGAAAAAAAGAAAAGAAAAAAAGGAGGCAAAGGAAGAAAATCGTATGAAGGAAAAAAATATAGAAACTAAAACAAAAGAACTAGAACAAAATGGAGAATATAAAAAGAACAATGAACCATTTTTTTTTTCAAAATATTCCCAATTTTCAGCAATTTTCTCTGAAGAGGTTTTTCTGAGAAATTGAAGCTAAAAAGGTTGGTGTGATGTAGGAAGGAAGAGGAGAAGTAGGATAAGAAAAGCTGACGGAAGAGGAAGTGGAGTAAAAGAAGAACAGAAGTAGTAGGAGGAGAAGAAGAAGAAAATGGACACGAAAAACATACAAAATACAAGCAAACACGAAAAATCCGTAATCATAACGGCGAATGTGAAAAATTGTGCAATTTACTTAGTGGAGCAAATGTTAAAAAATAACAATAACATCAACAACAAAATGTACAAACAGACATATACGTGTGTGTGTGTGTGTGTGTGTGTGTGTGTGTGTGTGCGTGCGTACATGAACAGATACATGCATGCACGCAAGTGTCTGTAAAGGTTCGGCAAACATCATGCATGGTAATCAACAAACGAAGAGTTATTGGACTATAAGAGGTTACAAAATAGAGGAACAAAAAAGCAGACATGCAGCTTATTAGATAGATAGATAGATAGATAGATAGATAGATAGATAGATAGATAGTTGGGTGGGTAGCTAGTTAGCGAACTGCGTACTTAGATAAATGGATGGATGTATAGCTAGTTTGATAGCTAGATAACTAGATGGACAGATAGCTATAGAACAAAAGGAAGGGGAAAAGTAAAGTAGAGAGAGCATGAGAGAAAGGAGGGTGGAGAAAAAGATATGTTTACTGCATATAATATATATATATATATATATATATATATAAGATAATAAGAGTGAAAAAACTACAGAAGGCTTGTGTTACATGGTTAAAGTATATATTTAAATTATGTCAGAAAAATGTTAGAAAAATGCTATAAAATCTTTTTGGTATATAAACATTGTATTTTGAGAAATAAACGGTTTCGTGTTGTCTTTTCAAATTTCTCTACTTCATTGTAACGTGTTCGCTCGTGCGTGAGTCTCTACAAAACAAATGTTGTCGCGCGCATAACCGAAAGTTGAAAAACGTTCATTTCGCAGTCATGAGACCTTTGGGTGGATCTTGCCATGGGGTACTTCAAGCGCGATTACTGGGCTATATCTCTAATTCAAAATGCCAGCCTAGTGCCATTTTCTTTCACTCTGATTCTGCGTAATTATTACGTTAAGCATACAAGGATTAGACAGCTTAGTTGACTGGGCAATTAGGACACTCGTCTTCGAAACTGAAGAGGGAATGTGGTGGGATGGTTGGTAAGGAAAAGGGAAAGCAGTTGAAGTTGTGTGTATTAGGGACAGGAAGATGGAGGATTTGCAGAGATATGACCTCCGCTCCCATCACCGCCAAAGTACAGCCTTGACGGTCGGTTTCGTAATGATGTCGTTCCAGCGTCGAAAACTGCGGAGTGCAGAATGTTCAACTCAGGAGCTATTTTGGTGACTTACACGCTACCGGATATTCAAATAGTCCACAAGATAGTGACACAAGGCGGTGAAGAGACGCACAGACTTATATCTTGCCCTCACACTCTTTTCAAACAATTATTAAACCTACTTACACACATCTCTCTTTCCCTGGCTTTTAATATATTTTTTTAACTACAAGACATCATTTTTCCCACTTCTACCCTACACATATCTATTCTTCCATTCAGCGTTCTGCATATGCTACAACCACGCTGCTTTCTTATTTAACATTCGGTTTATTTTTGTATTCTTGAAAAAGAAACATTCTCCGAAACGTCCGACACTCCTTCTTTCTATTCAATGTAATTATATACTTTGTAACCTTGCTCGTAATTTTCTTGCTTTTATTTTTTCTCAAAACCATTGGATGTTCCATTGCTATGCTGATGCAGACTTCCTGAATGAACACTGGATAATACTTTAAAATAATAAAGCAACGAGGAAGCGTCAACTAAGTCTGATCACTTAATAATAACATTTACATCTTAGTCACATCCAAGCCTATCCTCTTAAAAAAATAAACAAACACAATAGATAATATAGTCCAAGAATTTAACAGAAGCTTTAAAACATTTAAATCGGTTTTCTAGCGTTGCTGCGAACCCGTAACCTCTCTAATGCCATAAATATTGATTTTCTTTGCGATATTTATAGTTTCCCCACGGATATTAGTGTCTCAAGTAAGTTGACTGGACTTCTACCAGGAGAAGAAACCATGACGTGATTTCTGACTAAGGAGACGATAATATTTGTTCTATGTTACTCATCAGGAAAAGTCAGATACGATTTCTTTTGAGTTTGTACGAATCCAAATGAAAATACAAAATAAATAAAATTAAATCGACTTGGGTATAATACTGGTACAAAATGCATAATCCTCGAAGATAGAAAAGAGGAGTACAGCAGTATTTAGACTTGGAATACAGATGGGTAGAACTAGATACTTGTTGACATATTCCAGCATTCTACGTTTATGCTGATTCCCCGTTCAAGCCATCACTTACATTCATATTCGACGAACGTATATTTCAATGCCACTTTCAGTATCACTTTCATTGATAATAATGACAGTTTCTTAAATTTCGAAATGTATTTTCCAGTAATCTTAGAAACCTAAATATATTCGGTATATATATATTCAGCCAGCTTGTAATCATGAACTGGAATTTACCTAATTATTCATCAAAAATTTGATTTAAGGAAATTATATTTTTGCAATATATTCTTTAAATTAATCATGTTCTAAACTTTATTTAATCTTTGATAAATCGCAAATAGAATCGAAGTCTTTTGCCATCTTTCGATATTCCAAATTTTGTCAACTTAAATATCTGAAAATTTAATTATGGTATTTAATTTTCTATTTACCTTTATTAAGAATTTGTGTAAATGATGTTTTCGTTAATTATACAAAACCACGATGTAAAGTAAGATAATTAGGTATGGAACATCGTTTTGTATCATCTTATATTTTTTGATAACCGTCTTATTGCACTTTAGACGTTAAAAAATTCTAATTTTCTCAAATTTCAAAGAGTGCTTAATTAAATTTTATTTCATATTTCAGTAAAATATGTCCATTAATTAACAACATCAGAGTAATTATAAATTTTGATTTTGCGGTAATTTCAAAACCAATAATTTTTTTTTGTGTGAACAAAGAATAAATGGGAAACTAAATACTGAAGATGCTTTTTTTTTTCTTTAGTATTCACAAGGCCTTAAGTCTTAAAGGAAAAATATAAAGAATATTCTTTTCTACTCTAGGCGCTCGGCCCGAAATTTTTGAGAGGGGGCCAGTCGATTAGATCGACCCTAGTACGCAACTGGTACTTAATTTATCGACCCCAATAGGAAGAAAGGCAAAGTCGACCTCGGCGGAATTTGAACTCAGCACGTAAAGACAGACCATATACCGCTAAACATTTCGCCCAGCGTGCTAACGTTTCTGCTAGATCGTCACCTTAAAAATATAAAGAATACTGTGGTGTTTATGCGTTTCTGTTTGACATCGGCAGCTCTTGTCGACTGGGAAGAATCATCGAGAACAAGAAACAAGTCATCCTTTCGGTTGAGAGCTTATCTATTTTCTCACAACACTCCTCAATATATTTACAACATTAATATCAAAAAATGTATAAGCTACCCTAAAACAAAGCAAGGGTTTTTTTTCGTTTTTAGCTAATAATAAAACTTAGGAAATATCCAGGAGGTTGTTTTACCTCCTTGTAGTTCTGTAGGTACTTAAAGCAATATTTTGAAAGACAACTTTCGAAATAGCTCTTTCGAAAGCCATTGCATGTAGTGGGAGCCCATCCACAGACAGATTGAAATGGTAGTATTTTGTAACCTCCAATCACACTACATATTAAAATCAAATTCCCACATAGTTTTCTTTGTTTTTCGTCGCACATACTACTAGTGTGTAATGCGCTAGGTTTGATTCAATCTACACTACTACTTTCCTATCACATTTTTGTGAAGGGTGTCAGTGTTTGGAACGATACAGTACCGCACTAAATACCTTAGAAAAGGTAATTACCAAATAAGGACGTTCCTGGAAAAACCAAATACGTACCGCTCTATGAAGCATCTGCAGTCAACTGCAAAGGTTCTGCCATGATCCTACTGTATGATAAGGGCCAGACTGAGAGTACATAACGTATCTGTTGCTAATATAATGTGAAAGGAAACGTTTAAACGAATGTTTCTTATTAAGCAAAATAAATACCAGAGATGCTTTGCTCGACACAGAAACTGCAGCATTAGAAACCCTTCTGCATCTTCAGCAATTAGCTCAGTGTCACAAGCGTTTCGCCAGAATAGAGCAGCAAGGACTGAATTAGACTTCGCCTGCTGTAGGATTCCATCTACCATCTCTTGTCAATTAAATCCACCTTTATCCGGTTTATCATGTCTATCTCTTTGGTTGCTTTCTTCAGTTGTTTGAGTTCCATATCAACCTTCTGCAGGAAGAGTTAATCTTGCAGAAAAATAATGTGATTATTACATCAGATGCAGATGCATTAAATCAAACAAAAGAGAAATGGGGAAACTCTTAAGAAATTTAGCATCACAGACCATTTGAATGCTGAGGTCAGAAGGAAAAGTACAAAGTTAGCACTGACTGATTATCTAAGGCGTGAAACTATATTATCAAACTTGTCTTTTCTTTGTTTAAAAGGATAGGGTAGTTTGAGCCAAATTCAGTTGCTTCTGTCAGAGGCCGTTCGTGCAGTATTGGTGTAACCTTGTTGGCTCAAGTTTGAAATTGCTTGTTGATTAAGTCTCTTTAAAAATATATATAAACGATGTAAGACCTAAAACTCAAACACTTATTTAATAAAGGTTGCTTCTCTTTGAATTTGAACAATTAAATGTTTAACATCACAGTTTCTCATGAAATTGCATTTCACCCGAGTACTACAGCGGTTACTCACTTCTGGTAGAGGCTCCTCTCGTTGGCTCACCTAGACATAGTCATCTCTGACGGGTGGACAGATATTTTTTGTTTCCAATATGAAATTGCTGGCTGAAACAAAGTCAAACAACATCGAGCCCTCAGGGATGCAGTGGTATTCTTTATTATTAGCCCAGTTTCCGTTTATGCCTTATTCTGAAGCAATAACTTTCATTATTTGCATTTAGAGTTTTCTTTGGCTGTAGTTAGAACCCTTACTACAAAGTTGACCAGGATTCGAACGCGTGAACTCTCGTACTCAAAAACAGAGTCATAAATTCTAGACCAACGCGCCTACATACATACATACATACATACATACATACATACATACACATGTACATATTTATACACACACATATACATACACAAACACACACACACACACACACACACACACACACACACACATATATATATATGTGTGTGTGTGTGTGTGTGTGTGTGTTTATAAACATACCACAAAGAAGGCATTGCAAGTGCAAAATATTCATGTCAACAGCTTCAGTTAATTAGCTGCTGGACGATAGAATTGCTTTTAAATACATGAAAATGGCATGACAAAATTATGACAAGATCATAACTTAATTATTGCAGGGATACTTATGACTGTAAATATTAATTTTGGGGAATATTTGAAAGCATTTAGCTTGTATTGGAACGTTTATTAGCTAAATAATCGTCAGCAATTAACTACTTTAATCAAATTGTTAGGCCGAAGGAAAGATTAAAATTCGGCTTCTTAAGTCAATGATTCCAATAATTCATTGACCTATATGAAGAAACGGAAATAGTTTTCTTAAGAAAATATAATTTCCTTTTTGATTCTTGTACTTTGGTGAGTGTGTGAACTGACGGACGGGAAGAGAAGGAAAAAATAAGATGAAGAATAGAAGAAATAATGAATTTTTTAAAATTATACTTTTGTCTAAATTATACTTACAACGTAAATATATCTAATTCGAATCGTTTAATTGAATGTTGGCTTAAAATGGAGGCAAGGAAGTGAAAGAAGATGAAGAATGCGATAACAGCAGGAGACATTGTACAGAGTTTGTGTGTGGTCAGTCTCATTCCAATTCTTCGATTTAGTCATAGAAAATGGTTAATTAACAAAACGATCAATTCTTCGTGTTTTGTTTCAGTGTGATTATTGACTTATTTACATTATTGATTAAATCTATTCCATTTTACTTTGTTGAATGGAAATTGCAAATAATTTGAGAACAACAACAATAAAATTACTCATAACAACAACAACAACAATAAAATTACCCGTACCAACAACAACAACAATACTCACTATGAATAAAAACAATAAAAACAAACCAAAGACGATTATAACGATGACAAAAGACTATCAATTTGAGTTCGAATTTCTATATAGATGTTCTTAATTTTGTTAATAAGCAACAATTTAAATCAATTAGGGTTCACTCGAATATTGTCGATTTCGTTTCTAATTAATGCTGCTTTTTGAATAATTCAGCTTCATCATCTGATCGGGCTTGCTCGGACATTGTAAACCCACACATCACATCTCAGTCCTGCATTATTTGAATGAGGTTTTCGGGTTGGAATCCAGTGTCTCTGGTGAGCTGATCTGCCTACGTTATGTTTAGACGACCGGTCAAGTACGGCCATGCTTTAGCGTCCATAACAGGCAGGTCAATCGCCAGCTCTTGTTTAGATCACCAACAATGTCCCGCAAAGCACAAACACCTTTCCCTTACAATAGTGGAAACTGGTAGGCAATCTCCATACAGTTTTTCTTGGTTATTTAGTGGACTAAAGACTATTGACTGCAGACATACCCAAATAATAAATATTGTTCATTTCTTCTTTGTTTATATTTTGACTTATTACGAAACATAAATACTGTATTTTACAGGATGAAAGGAAAAGATCTAATGCACTTATCTATCTCATGAATATGAGCTGTATAAAGGAAATGAAGCAACTTCAAGTTAGAATTGAGTCGTCTTACAGTTTTGATTCTAGGAATCTCTATTACCTAAAATAACCTATGCTACTTCAGGTAGTAAGCAAGCAAGGATGCCTCTATACTCTCGATCGACTTGCTAGAATTAGCATTCAAACCGCATTCAAATCACTGTTTACCATCATAATTAACGCATAAGGTAATGCAGTCTTCCTCCCGCCCAGAGTATAATAGGATATCATAGGTATGAACGTGAAGATGCGCAGACTAGTGGTTAAGATCTTGGGCCCATGAATGTTAGGCCGTGGGTTCTACTCTAGATTGAGTGGTGCTATATTGTGTTCTTCAGGAAGGTGCTCTATTTCACGTCGCACTAGTACACTCAGCTGCAAATGAGTACCAGTGGTAGCTGAAGGCTTCAACAGCAACGGACGCGGTCCACGTTCAGTGGCTGGAGCGAGGCTTGTACTATAAGTCTAAATGCTTTAAGATGGGAACAAAGAGAGAGAGAGAAGGGGGGAGAGAGATTGTGTGTGAGACAGTGAGATAGAGAGTATGTGTGTGAGAGAGAGAATGTTGGGAGAAGGGAGGGAGAGAAGACTTAACTCCAATGCAGGACTAGTAATATATTTATCACCACTGAAACGATAAAAGAAAGACTAACTTGACTTCCGTAGTGTTTAAACTCAAAGTGAAGAGAACCAAAATAAATACTGCAAGGCAGTCTATCCAAGAACTGCCATACAACGCTTCTACTGGTCCTGAAACTGCTTGCAGTACTACTTTTTATTTCACAGCTAGATGAACGAAAGGGGAGATAAGTGCTTGGGTCCAAAACAGAGAGCAGTAACTGCAGTAGAATGCAATCGGCCGGCAAAACGTTTGTGATTAGTATTTGCATGTTGGCAATTAAATTAAAGTCGGCTATCACACAGCTACGATATGAAGTATAATAACTTATCGCCAAGTAGAAGTAAATTCAATGTTCTTATAGACACGCTACATTGAAGGATCAAATTCCATATCGATTTCAGAAGTGGTAATTGATATGAAGATCTAGCTAGCATAGATTTCACTCCAGTAGAGAGACAGCTTGTTTGGAAAAGTGTGCCAGCCAAGGATATTATTGCGGAAGCGTTGCTTTCCAAAGGAAATGGCCGCTTTAGTGTTGTTGTTGTTGTTGTTGTTGTTAGTGGTGGTGATGATGATGGAGGTTATTTACAAGATGAAACAGATTTATCACTGTTAGTTGCGAATGGATCGGCAAGCAAATTCTGCGCCAAGTTTTATAAATCAAGGTGTTTTAGATGTGAAGAAGAAATAATGTGTAATGCAATCTAGTTACAAATATAGATCATGTCTTGCACATGCCAGAAGAAATAAATGACTTTTGGAGCAATTATTTAATCAAAAAGGACCGGTTCTGTATCAGCGGTTCTATTAAGAATTCTTTTTGAAGAAGAGAAAAAAGAGGAAACATTTTAAAACTGAGTCGCGCATCTAATCATACCTACAACACACACATACACACACGCACGCACACGCATGCACACGCACAAACACATATACACACACATTCACATATATGTACGTACTTATGTGTTAGCATAAATTTATAAATCCACGTTTGTCGATGAGATCGTAAATGTATACAATTAGCTGAATGCTATGTATATGGACCGAGTTCTGGTAAATGGTCTTAATAGCGTCAACATCACATTGTAAGAGAACCAAAAGGATGCGGCATGATCATAACAATTATGACGATGCTGATGATGATCATAATTGTTCTTGTTACTTTTGTTATTATTATATTTGTCAGTGACGGTGGCCGTGGCGATAGAAGAATTTGTGTCATAATAATGATGAAAATGATATCTGCTGCACATTAAATCTCGCATACATTGATCTAAACATACGACACCATAATTGCTTCTCTATATTCAATCTCTGTAATAAGCCAATTATGTTAAATTAACTCTGAACCCCATTTTGCGTCGTGCAACGAATAGATTACACATAGCTTCTGAAAGCTGTTTATAACTCTCTGTATTTTTTTAAATAAGGAACTAATACATAGTGAATATAGTCATAACAACGGCAAGATATTGTCTGGCTACGTCCAGACCTCAACATTAGTCAAATATTTGTTGTTAGCACTCCGTCGCTTACGACGTCGAGGGTTCCAGTTGATCCAATCAACGGAACAGCCTGCTCGTGAAATTAACGTGCAAGTGGCTGAGCATTCCACAGACACGTGAACCCTTAACGTAGTTCTCAGGGATATTCAGCGTGACACAGTGTGACAAGGCTGGCCCTTTGAAATGCAGGTACAACAGAAATAGGAAGAAAGAGTGAGAGAAAGTTGTGGTGAAAGAGTACAGCAAGTTTCACCACCATCCCCTGCCGGAGCCTCGTGGAGCATTAGGTGTTTTCGCTCAATAAACACTCACAACGCCCGGTCTGGGAATCGAAACCGCGATGCTATGACCTCGAGTCCGCTGTCTTAACCACCGTGCCATTGCGCCTCCACAGTCAAATATAGAAAGTGTTTTATTTCTGCTGAAGAAGTCCTGCGATTAGTTTGCTGAACATAACTATTGATAATGGTTTCAAATTTTGACACATGGCAAGTAATTTTAGTGGGAATGGGTTAGTCGATTACATCAACTCCAGTGACCAATTAATACTTATTTTATTGAAATGATAAAAGGAAAAGTTGATTTTAGTGGTATTTGAACGCAGTATGTAAAGAGCTGGAAGAAATGTCGCTGAAAATTTTGTCCGACGCTTTAAAGATTCTACGGGCTCACCGCCTTAATTATTCATATAATAATCCTTTCAACTATAGAAGCAAGGTCTGAAATTATGGGTAATGGGGCTAGTCGATCACATAGACCTCATTACTGGTAATATTTTATCGATTTCGAAAGAATGAAAAGCAAAGTTGAACTCTGCGGAATTTGGTCTCAGAACGTAAACCTCAGGATGGCATCCCTGCTAAATAAATTAGCATGTCATACCTTTTGAATAATAATAATAATAATAATATTAATAATAATGATAATAATAATAATAATAATAATAATAATAATAATAATAATAATAATAATAATAATAATAATATTAATAATAATAATAATAATGATAATAATAATAATAATAATAATAATAATAATA
>NC_068985.1:24001980-24010818 GCF_001194135.2 Octopus bimaculoides
TACTATAGCCTCGGGCCGACAAAAGCCTTGTGAGTGGATTTGGTAGACGAAACTGAAAGAAGCCCGTCGTATATATCTATATATATATATATATATGTATGTATGTATGTATGTATGTATGTGTCTGTGTTTGTCCCCCCAACATCGCTTGACAACCAATACTAGTGTGTATACGTCCCCGTAACTTAGCGGTTCGACAAAAGAGACCGATAGAATAAGTACTAGGCTTACAAAAAATAAGTCCTGGGGTCGATTAGCTCGACTAAAAAGGCGGTGCTCCAGCATGGCCACAGTCAAATGACTGAAACAAGTAAAAGAGTAAAAGAGTATATATATATATATATATATAAAGCAAATAATTAACAAAGATGTCCAAGTACTGTATATCAGGGTATGTCCTTGTTACTTATTTGCTTTTTATTCACCTAACTTCGAGTTGTGTGGACACTATCGGACTAAATTCGTGCCTCAAAGTAAGTACCTAATTCAACTCAATCCTAATTATTTCTTATATATATATGTAGGCGTGTGTGTGTGTGTGTTTAAAGCACATGAAAGAGAGCTGTTTTTCCTTACCTGTTACTTGTCTCTTTTCACCAAATCACATGAGACTGTTTGGAAGAAAGAAATATTTCTATTTAGAATATAAACAATATGAATAACATAAACAGCATTATACTATACTTACCCCAGTCAGCTCATAATGCTTTACTAAATAAACTGTCAGTTATGAATTTTAGACATAGTGCTCGTTACATAAGACTGTAATACATAAATTATATGCTGATGGAGATGAGTAGTCTAGTGGATAGCGTGTTGGACTCAAGATTGTAGGGTCGTGGGTTCGATTCCTGGACCGAATGGCGCGTTATGACCGGGAGCAAAACACTATCACTTCAGTTGTTTCAGTCTACTCAACTGAAATTGAGTACCGGCTGGCTGTTGGCGGAGCTCACTCTCTCTCCAGCTGTGAGGTTATTCCCGATGGGAAATCCGACAGAGTGTCGCATCTGCGTATGATTACTAAGCTGCTTAAAATTATTAGCGGAAGCATGGTGCTATCTATTGAATCATACTCGATTGCGAGCGACGGCTAAGCGCACCTAAGAGTATCCCTGGTAGAGCACTCTTATGCGCCCTTAACCATCACACGCAGGAAGTTTGAGAGTTCTATTTCAAAAGTTCTTTTCGCAAGGATGAGGTTCTGGGTGCGATTCCACTGTGCACCATTTCGAGCGAGTTGACCAATTCCATTTGAGTGGAAGTTACTTGACGGAAACTGTGCAGAGGTCTTCAAACATGCGTGAGCACGCTTGCACACGCACGCGCGCGCACATACACACACACACACACACACACACACACACACACACACACACACACACACACACACACACATACACACACACACACACACACACACAGAGGCGTGCGTGTGAATCTTCCACCGATATTACATTGGCGAAGGATGTAAATCTTGACGCGAAAAGTGACGAACTGCCATTCTTCGAAAGAATCCCTTCTAGATATTTATTCTGCACCGAGTTATGACCGCTTCCTTGTCACTAGAATAACTTACTTGGAAATGCAGTGAACCCATAATAATGCTATTATTGACCAATCATATGACAAAATAAACAGAAAATGTATGTATATATCCTAATATTTGACTTTTCTCAATAGTCAGTCAGAAATCGGTCCGATTCGGAGGTAACGGAATTTTAAAAAATTTCTGTTAGCTTGCTTTCCTCGTTTTAATACGCTGTGTATTTAGTGAAAAATATTGTATGTGGTTAGACGATCTAAAGTATATTTTTGAGCACGTTGGGATAGAAAACTTTTTTTTCTTTTACTGTTATTTATAATTGTTTATAATTTTTAATTTCACCTTAAATGGTATTTTAATATGCTGGTCACTGATAAAATTAAAATTTTTCTTTTGAAATATTTTATCCTTATATTAGAATTGTGTATATATATATATATATATATATATATATATATATACACACACATACATACATATATATTCATATATATATGTGTGTGCACGTAAGTATGTATGTATACATGTATAAGTATAATATACTTACTAATGGTTATAGTATTGCATGCACGGTCGCTAGATCGCGGGTTCGGTTCCCGGACCGAACCGCGCGTTGTGTTCTTGAAGAATACAATTTAACGTTGTTCTGCGATCACTTAGACACTTGAGGTGTGGCAACGTTGATTTGACGGAGGGAAGGACCTAATGAACTGCACATATATTTGATCCCTATAAATAAATCATTTGTGCTGGCTGTGTGAATATACCAACTATACTCAACTTGCCGAATCGGTAATCAATGTTTATTTGAGTACGACAGACTCTAACAATTTCTGGACTTACATTATTTCTCTCTTCATAACATGTATACCGATTTTCCACAGTGTTCCCTCCTCTCTTCCGTAACCATTCCATTTAACTCTCTATATCTTTCTTTAGCTTTCTTTATCTTTAACCATTCCACACGCATTTATTAATCACAGTTCACCAGCAATCAAGACGTTGCATTCAAATACCCATTGATTCTAAATGAATCATTGAATAGGCTGCTATCCTGTTAGACGACAGAGTCCTCTTGCATGTGCTGCGTCGAATACATAACTAAGACATTCTTAAATGATTTATAAATACATAGTACGCCTCGCTGTTGTATGAGAAACTCAGCATAACAGAATCATGTTTTGTTAACTTGTTTATAACGTACCACAAGGATCTATAGTGCCGATTAGCTTCGGATCAAGCATACGAAAATCAAATTTCCTTCCTTGTGGAGCCTTTCAAGAGCCTGTTTTAGTTCCATTTACTGCATTCAACTCTATAAAGAGTGTGACCCTATCAACGCAAACCGTAAAGTTGGATTTCTGAGAACGCTATTTAAGACTGCTTTTTTACGAAACATTTCATGTAAATACTTTTGCTCGGGAAAATTGCATATTTTCCGAATGCAGGAATTACGAAATGTGTCCATTTATTTCCTGTCCACTTCATTACAATTAACTACGCCATATTGTACTACCGGCCGCTTGTGTCGACGACGAACCATTAGAAACCTACAACACTTTCCTCTTTTTCTATGCGCGCTCACGCATGCTCACATTTACCTAAATCCATACATACACATGCAGACATAGAAACAGAAATACAAATAAACATATACAATTGCAAATAGAGACAAACACGCTCAACACTAATGAGTGTTTCTATTGATGTCAGGGCAGATATATCATCCATTAGGATTTTGTTTTGCGTTATCGATCCATCTATTGACCTGCAAACTAACAAAGACTAAAGAGATTTTTCCGCTCTAAATCGATAAAATTCGTTTATTAGACAATATAATATTTGTTTAATTTGTTGTGTGACAAATTATATAGCTACTCGGCACACAATTCAAATATTCGATCCCGGGGCGTGACATGTGCCAAAAGGAAGACAACAGATTGAAGAAGGAAAAACAAACACTAGATTGCTATAACTCTATGTGATTAAAGATAATTACTATAGGATAACAATTGCGCACTATGTGATTACCTTTGGTGTTTGTTGTCAGTGTTTATTTGTTGTTCATATTTGAACGCATCGTTGTTCGCGCCTTAGTGGAGAACAACGAGGAAATGCACCATCTGGTAAATCATATTATGTTAGGAGTAACAAAATGTGAGAAATGATACTGTATCAGGAATGAAACTATATATAAAAAAAATAACACTATGTGTTGAATAATATGTGAAATACACATCAGCAATATTGTATTCCACGCAGAAACTGTAGGACCTATTTAAAGATATGCAAGCTTATAACATTCCAAGTACATATACAAAAATTATATCAAATAAATACCGATGAAAATGTACGAGATCCCTGATGTCTCGTACATTTTCATCGGTATTCTGTTTCTTGATAAAGTACCACGATCAAATCCCGCAACGAAACATCATTCAATTATTCTGTCTTTTGATGAAGAGCGTACACCAGAAAGATTGAGCAGTATCTTGTTTTTTACCTTATGGTGTAATGAAATCTGTTTGCATAGTTATTTTTGCTTCTGAGATCGTTTGGTTTATATCCCAAGTACAATGAGGTAATTGTTGTTTCCAGGTTAGTCCTCTCTGAAGTTATATTAATATATCACTAAAATTTCTGTTTTGTAGAACCCTATACATATCTGTATTCGTATGTCTGGGAATATGTGTTTAGATGTATACAAAGAAGAAAAGAAAAATAAATATAACTAAAGAAATGTGGTATACATATAATCGGAGCTTTAAGACAGCAGGACCTTCTTTTAATAAAGAATTGAACCTACTACGGGAAAGAATAGACAAAATCACTAAACAATCCAGAAAATACGTACGATTCATTGTAAGCAAAGAAAATCACTCACTTGCGCACACGGACACACGACAATAAAGGTAAACAATCTGTCTCACTCAGTCGCACACACACACAAAAGGCACGTACACACATATGCATGCATTCGCTGCACGCTCGTTCACACTACCCATACGTTGAGTGATTAAAGCAAAGGGTTGTGCATTTTAGTTTTAAATTTGCAATTTCAGACATTGTATGATTCCGGAAAGGAAGTGGTTAGAAAAATAAAAAGGGGAGTGCCAACAAAACAACAAGATAGCATATCGTCGTCGTCGTCGTCATTATCATCTTCATCACCACCTCCGTCAATGCATGCAAAAATTGCTGTCAAATTGAAATCCAAGAAGAAGAATTGGCTTAAGTATGTTAGCATTCAACAAGCAGGGACCTCTTCGTGACGAGAAGCAGTCGACAAGCATGGAGAAAGAAAGAGGAATGATAGTTAATTGGCTTTATTTGGATATCTTTTGAGATCCAAGGTAAATACAATTGAATAGCAACAGAAGGGAGAGGGTGGGGAGAGAGAAGAGAGGGGGGAATGACAACGAAAAATGCGAAAAGAGAAAATGTAGAGTGAGCGGGAAAATAAAACGAATTGAAAATGAAAGTGAAAGTAAAACTTTATAAGTCAGTGATGCGAGTATGAGTGGAAGTAAACAGGTAACGGGCGATCAACTGGTGCTTCTAGCTTAAAAATAAAACCAGTATAAATATAAACTGAGGGAAAATGTCTCTTTAAAAAGGGGAATTAAACCAGAAGAAGAAAGCAGGCAAAATTATTTGAGCGGAAGTCTTGACCTATACATGGCATTTAATGTTAAAAGATTTTAAAGAAAGATAGAAAATGATGGCTAATGTGTGTGCGGTTAGAGATTGAGAAACTGACCTACGTGCGTGTGTGAATGCTTGCAAACTTGTCCGCATATATGTGTGCGCATGTGTAGTATGTGCATGTGTATTATGACGCAAGTTTATGTGCATGAAAGCGTATGCATCAAGATGTATTTACGTATGTGAAGAATGATCAATAGATATTGAAAGAGCGGGAATTATATAGAGGGGTAATTATGAATATTAAATATTTATAACCACTCCTTTATAAAATATGGATAAGTAGGTATGTAAAGAAGGCTTATTATAAATATTATAGGTGGCCAATTATGAATATTATAATCTATAATCAGCCTTCTGTAAATATAGATATGCAGGCAGTGTATAGAGGGCTGATTATGAATATTAAATACATGACAAAAAGCAATAAGCCAGGAGTTTTGCATTCTAAATACAAAAAGCAGAGCCTCACATATGTAATATGGTGACTTAAATGATTTCGGTCAATAAGAAAAATCTCTAAGTAATTCGCAGATAAAAAAAAAAAATAGAAGTCTTTTTCTCTTTGGGTGTTTAAAGACTATTTTAAATTGTTTATATCGTATAAAGATTTAGACCAATTGATTTTATTGGAGTTATCAGCGATATATGTTGTTATTTCAAAAATTTAAACCCTTCCAACAGTGTTCTTTTTCGAAATGTAGGATAGTATCTGTTCAACGAAGTTTTTGTAACTCACCGTATTACACTTTCATATTCCAGTTAACGGTACGATGAGACATACAACAATCACTCACATACCACAATGATCATCATGAAAACGGCCACCAACAATACTACTACCATCACCACGATCACCACCACTGTCTTCGTTCACATTGCCACCGCTGCCGGCTCAGTTCCATCGACGACCAGATAGCATTAGACTCTAATAGAATTGGCTGAATTGAGTGATTTTGAAGGAGATCAATGACTCTTTATGGAGACCGGAAGTATTTCTTATCCTCAAAATGTCAGCGTCTTTATCAGAATGTTGTTTGGAGATGAAGCACTCTTAACTAAATTCCTAATACAAATATAGCAACCTTTCATGTTTTTTCTGGGTTTTTTTTCTTTATAAAGAAAATGGTTTGACTGAAATATCCAAATTGTTATGACTTTGTGATGTTAACTTATCCGTATGCGTGAATGTATATATACATACATACAAACATACATGCATATATATATATATATATATATATATATACATGTGTGTGTATGTATATATATATATATTTATGTATATATACACATATATATATACATTTATATATATAATGTATGTATGTACGTACGCACGTGTGTATGAATGTATGTATGTATTTTCGATCCTCTTTATATTTTCATGATCCGTGTATTATATTTTATTGCTCGGAAGATATGCCATACTAATATCGTATATTGCTAGATGTTCAATGTTCATTGACAGGGTTACTTAGTGACATGTATACTAATAAATAAACTTACATGACTGCACATTGCCAGATCAAGCGAATATTTCAAAAGGTTAAGTATCAAGTTCCTGATTACGACTGAACGTAAAATTCGCAATATGACATTTGACAGGCTATTCCAATTCTCGTGCACGATCTACTTTCACTATTCCAACGAACGGCTGTATAATACTGAATACGTCGCATTCTCGTATGTTTGCGCTCTTTTCCCAACACGAATTTATAAATTCAATTTAGCCCCATTTCTCTCTCTCAATGTCTCTCCTTTTCCTTCTCAGCATAAGATTATTCAGCTTAAGATTATTCGAGTGCTCTCCCTTGAATGTTGTTATTCTTATTTTTGCTCCATTGATTTCTTTGCTTTAGATCAACATCCCGGAGGATATTCGGGTTTCATATGAAATACTTTCAAAGACTTGATACAGTCTTGAATAGAATAACTTTCCTACGTTCCCGTGAAGGCAACCTGAACAGATTTTCAGCTAAGCATTTCCCTGCGAGGTTATTTTTCTATCTGTCTTTATGAATAAAATAACAATAACGAAAGATAAGTGGTTTTCATTTAGATTCCTTCTTATTTTATTATTGTCTGTTTGTCTTATTTATTGAATTTGTTTTGTGTAAGGCGATCGTTTGCTAAATCATTTAAAACACTCTATTCTGGCCTCGAGCCAATTCAAACTTTGTACGTAACATTTAATCGATCGACAGTTATTTGATGGTGTATCTGATAAACGAACATTTCCCAATAAACGAATATTAACGTGTTCTTCATAGAGACACTGAGATATTTCGAAATAATGATTCTTTCTTAGTGCTTACATTTTTATTTTAATGTTGTCGTCCTGATATCGTATCTATATTCTTGAAATGAGTTAGCATAACTGTAGTTTGTGAGCTTTTTCACCGTACTTCCAACGCGGTTTCGAACTTTAAAGTCTTTGGTTATTTGCTCATATTTAATTCCAGCATATTATATATACATATTTCAATGATCCAACATCTCATTTCTTCAATATATCAGCAAATATTAAGCCTTCTCTCTCAATCCATCCATCCATCCATCCATCCATTCATCCATCCATCCACCGATCCATATATACATGTACATACGTACGCACGTATACACACACCCACACACACACACACAAAAATACACACACACGCACACACACACAAATACACACACACGCACACACACACACGCACAAATCCTATTGTATATTTATAATTAAATATTATTAGGACTTGTGTATAAATTGTTGAAATATTTTGTGTATTTTGGACGTAAAACCAATGAAAAGTTACCGTGGACTCCCTATTTACTATACTGCATCCATAGACCCCTCAAATCATATATAGATACCCAGGGTCAACAGATACCGTGTTTTATAAGGCTAAATAACTGTTTTTTAATTTCTATTTTAATGTGAGTACATTTTTATGAACACACCTCAAAGCGTCGAGTGAGATGTTATTTTATTTTAGAAATTAAGGAAATCTTGAACGCTGGAGAATATCTGTGAAAACAGCTTAGAAGATCGGGCAAAAATACTCTTATGAGGCTGGGGTGGAAGTGGTCAACAACTTGCTACTTTGTACCGCTCAAATCGAACTATGTACCGCTCAAATTCTGGTTTAGCGTTCCGTACTTTTAAGCTAAACGAACCTCAGAAACAGAAACTGTATTTTTGAACGTTAATTAATAATCCTTTCGAATGGAAGTACAAGGTTTCAAATTTGAGGCTAGGGATTAAGTTGATTACATCGACCTCAGTAACTGGTACTTATATAAACAACTCCGAAAGGATGAAAGACAAAGTCGACCTCGGCGGATTTTTAACTCAGATCGTGAAGACGGACGAAATACAGAGCATTTTGTCCGGCATGCTGACGGTTCTTCTAGCACGCAGCCCTTGAATGTTAACTAATAACACTAAATAATAGCTCACAGCTGGAATGTGAGAGGTACAGAGTTTGGTTTTCTGTAGCGGCTTCCTGGCTACATTTTTCCGTCTTATAAGGGTATAATCATTCGATCTTCTAAGCTACTTTCATTATATATATATATATATATATATATATATATAT
>NC_068985.1:24010951-24016021 GCF_001194135.2 Octopus bimaculoides
AAGACAATATTTCATCTAACAGCTGTTTCTGTTTGCGCTACTTTGGGCATATAAATACCCCTAGACGGTTTTTATAACCTCTTATTGAACTCACCCATATATATATATATATATATATATATATATATATATATATTACAATGCTCTACCCTTTAGCTGCCGGTAAATTTTTTTTCTCTGAAAATGATTTTATCCTTATATATATACTGTTCAGTATTTACGCGTTGAATAAAATCTATCTTTCTACAATACTTGTTCTACAATACATCTCGACGCTTCAAAAACAAACTTGTTTGTTTACATAGGACGATATCTATCTATCTATCTATCTACCTATCTATCTATATGTGTGTGTGTATGTGTGTGTGCGTGTGTGCGTGTGTGTATATACATATTTATATATATATATATACATATATATATATAATTATATTCTTTTATTCTTTTACTTGTTTCAGTCATTTGACAGCGGCCATGCTGGAGCACAGCCTTGAATTTTTAGTCGAACGAATCGACTCCAGTACTTATAATTTTTGTTAAGCTTGTTACTTATTCTATCAGACTCTTTTGCTGAACCGTTATGTTACAAGGAGGGGAACACGCCAAAACCGGTTGTCGAGCGGTGAAGGGAGGACAAACTCAGACACAAAGATACACACAAACACACACATACGCACACACGCACGAACACACACACACACACACGCACACACACACACACACACACACACACATATACGTGATGGGCTTCTTTCAGTTTCCTTCTACCAAATCCATTCACAAGGCTTCGATTAGCCCGAGACTATAGTAGAAGACATATTGCCAAGGTGCAACGCAGTGGGACTGAACCCGGATCCATATGGTTGGGAAGCAAACTTCTTACCAGTATCTCTATATTTATCTATATATCTAAATATGCATGTATATTGCACAAGTGTCGGTGTTGCAACACGGAACTGCGCTTCGCTCTGATAGCTATTTGAAACGTAGAAAACTTGGTTATATCAAAGTTCTGTGTATTTGCCATAGACTCATAAGTATACCGGTAGAGAAAAGGAAACGCTAAGGCGTCGGCCAATAGGTTGGATCTCCAGAGGACTTAACCAGCTGCGGTTATGTATACATCAGTAATTTAAAAAGCATTGTCTTTTACTTGTCGCCATTACACCTCGTAGCTGCACGTCTAGAAACTGTTGTCTCCTATCAACTCAATACTTACTGCTAATACACGCTCTTAAGAATAACTAAACGCTGCACAGAAACACACACATGCACACATCACAAGCATATAAACACGTTCGTACATGTATCTGATTTAAAACGCGAGTAGAGTATTTGTATTCTTCACAAATAGATACTTTTCTTTTATTTTCGTTTCATCGATTTGAAATTGTAGTCGGTGTCTTTTGCCAAGGATTTGACAAGGAACCGCTTATTCTGTAACCAGCATTATTCTGTTTTCCTTTCTTTCCATCTTCTTCTTTCCTTTTTTTTTAATTCTTTATTCTCCGCAGACAATATCCGACCACGACATCAATTTATTTCTACCGCTAACCCTTCACATCATCCAAAGCACTCAACAACTTCCTGCCTTCCTGTGAATTCTTCCTTGGCAGTCCTATCATTACAATACTCACCTGCTGAGTACAGTATCGAGCCAACCGAGTGGTTGGTCTGCGATGCCGGAAGTAGCAACTGAAATAACAGGAAATAGAGCTAATAGCTCTGCATTGGAACAACGGTGTATAAGCATGCGTGGATTCTTGTTTGTCTGTATACGCGCCTGACAATGCACGATTGTACATACATGAGTGCGCTTGCGTGAGCGCGTGCAGCTTCTCTGTGTATGTGTATGGGTGCATGTCTGTGTGTGAGGTGGGAATATGTGTGTGGAAGAGTGAGACCCGTGTCAACAATGGAGTATAGGAAGTCCGGGGTAAGGGTGTTAGGAAAACTGAAGTGTGCGAGGAGGATACATTGCGAAATTAATAAACAGTCGAACAGCGAAATGATGGCGGTGGAGGAAGAATAAAAAGCCCCACACATATATGCACAGATAAATTACTGAGCGGTAATACATGTGGAAGATGAATAACATAAATTCACACGTTTTTATATACATGTATATATATATACATACATATGTATATATATATATATATATATATATATATGTATGAATGTATGTATGTATGTATGTATGTATTTAGATATGCACATACACTTGGCACGTACACAAATATCAATCTATGTTAATATATATTTCTCTCTTTCTATAAATGAATCAATAAGTCTATCTATCTATCTATCTATCTATCTATCTATCTATCTATCTATCTATCTATCTATCTATCTATCTATCTATGTTAAAGTGGTTACGAATATGATATGTATGTGTGTGTGTGTGTGTGTGTGTGTGTGCGTGCGCGCGCGCGCGTGCACGCGCGTGTTAATCGAAGTGTAAAATATTATAATACCCATTGCGGCCGATCTTAGCGATCGTTTTCGCACTCAGGTTTCATCGAAGTTTTATGTAACTGTCCGATTATGCAACCTTGCGCTCTTCAGATATGGCAGTTATGGAATGACATATGGCGACTGCTTTCTATTGTTGGGGGTGAAATGGTATGTTGAACCATTAAGGCGAAACCTATCGGTAAGATGGGCCGTAATGGATATATAATATTGTACACTTCGTTTAATATACCCACTGTACTAACAAATATACGAGTGCATTTTTCTCATTTGTGGTTTCTTAGACGGCTCTTTCTGTCTCTCTCTTTCTTACTCTCTCTACATACACGCATACACACACGTGCACGCGCTTACATATAGCCGTCTAAGAATCCTGCGCGCGCACACTCGCCTCATCGCACACAGACAGAACGACAACAAATAGAAAAAATTACCCAGAACAGCTGGGAGGATGAAAACTTAATCGTATAAAGTTCAAGGTACTGGCTTGATAAGGTGGACCAATTTATTAATATTCCATCATTAATTATGAAAACTTTAATTCATTAATATTGCATCATTAATTATGAAAAAAGTAATTTTGTAAATCCATAACAAAAGTAATACGAGAAGCAAAGATAGCGTGAAAAACGTCCAAATTTTCATTCATTAAAATGTATTTGAATTAAAGCACGATATATTTAATTGTTATAGTGATTGAGTTGTGGTCTTGATCTTCAGAAGTGTGGTGATAACTACGCTTAAATTGTGGCCTTGTTCGAGCTTCTTAGCAAATCATAGTCTCACCAATACTAAACAGACCTTATAAGGTTTACAGAAATATTGTATTTTTATGAATGAACACATGCAGAAAATCAGGAAATAATCTCATAGCTAACTACATTATACACCATATATGTGGGAGTATGAGCGTGCACACAGAAACACATACATGCACAGACAGACAGACAGACACACATACACACATACACAGAAACAAACACACACACATACACACATACAAATGGAGATGCGTAGCTTAGTGGTTAGGGTACTGGAATCATGATCGTAAGATTGTGGTTTCAATTCCTGAACCTGGGAGATGCCAAAACACTTCCTTTCATGCTACTCCAGTCCATTTAGCTGGCAAAAATGAGTAATCCTGCGACGGACCGGAGTCCCGTCGGGGTGGGTAATTTATACGTCACTGAAACCAGGAAACCGGTCCTTATGCGTCGGCATGATTCCAGAAAGTAAAACACACATACACACACACACACACACACACACACACACACACACACACACACACACACACACACACACACACACACACACACACCAAGTTGTATTTCATGAGGGTTGTTATACTGAAAATAAAGACACGCACAAGTACTATTTCACCCCTTTTATTATTCTTAGTCAGTTCGTTAACATTTTACTAATCGATAGCTTGATTAATCTTTCGCTCAATTAATCAATCAGCTATATTTGTCAATGCCCTTTCGTCGGCATTGCAGCCTCATCAAAGACACGTCCTCTTTGCTCCAAGTCTTTTCGCCTCTGTCTGCCTGTTTCACTTTAAGAATCTTGCTAATCAAATCCAAAACGTGATTACTTGGTCATCTCACTTCTGCCTGTCACTATGTACTAATCACGGACATTCAGAGATTAGTACTCGCCTTGTACAAGCGTTTATTACTATAATCCAATGGCTTACAAATACCCCTTTATGGTGACCTCATTTGTCGTTCCATCTACAGAAAGTCCAATGGTAAATGAAAGAGTAGCGACGTATGCAGACCTAACTATTTGGAAGCGCGCAATAGGTTATAACTTTTTTTGTCACCTGTGCTTCAAACCATGCAGATCTGCATCGGGATTGAATAGTCATCAGAGAGGTCATGGCCGGAAAGTCAGAAATGTCATAGACAACGAGGAAACATAAGGAGTGGCAGTCAATTGTGAAGATGGAGCTATCACCAAGTATGTACGTGCGTGCTGTGTTTATGTGTGTGTGTGATGTGTGTACATAAATGTATGAATATATTCATTAAAGACACAAAATTGGAAGATATAAAGAAAGACTGAGTGTTTAGTGGATGGGAATGTGTATTGAAAAGATTGCTCTTTAGAAGAAAGAAGCGATAGCAAAACTCAGTTTACCATTTAATATTTAGAAATAATATTTGTTATTAATATATGAAGATATTAATATTTTGAAGAAAAAAAGCATTGTGAAATTCATGAATGAGAATTAAAGAGAGAGAAGGGAAGAGGAAGAGAGAGAGGGAGAAAGAGAAAGAAAGGGGAGAGCAAGCGAGAGAGAGACAGCGAGGGAGTATGAGAGAGAATGATAGGGAAAAGAAAAGAATGGATGAGAGATATACAAAGATATGCGAGAGGTGAGAAAGAAAATAATAATGAGAAAGCAAAGCGGTACAAAATAATAGAAGAGAGAGCAAGCGGGATATGAAGAGAAAATGAAGTATAACCAGATCTGACCTGAAACGTTGAGTGCAAATTGTATAAGCGGAAACAAAGAGATGTGGTGCAAGTGTGTCCATATGTATGTGAGAGGGGATATATATATATATATATATATATATATATATA
>NC_068985.1:24016031-24016464 GCF_001194135.2 Octopus bimaculoides
TTCAAAAAATATAGAAAATGTTCACAAAGCAAGAGGGGATTAAAGTGAGGTACAGCTAAAGAGATACAGTACACAAGAAAGACTGAGAGAAAAGGAGAAAAATCTCTCTCTCCCCCCCTCTCTCTCTCTATCTATCTACCTATCTGTCTGTCTATTTCTCTACCTATCTGTCTATCTATCTGTCTGTCTGTCTATCTATCTATCTATCTATCTATCTATCTATCTATCTATCTATCTATCTATCTATCTATCTATCTATCAACCAATAAAATAATACACTTATGGAATGTACATTGCTACTCTCAGTTTCCTGTCTGATTAAGCTGTTAAACATTCGTCACACAATTCACTTGACCAGCGAATGGTGGGGTAATTTTACTTCCTGTAAGAGGACCGATATATATATATATATATATATATATATATATATATA
>NC_068985.1:24018860-24020801 GCF_001194135.2 Octopus bimaculoides
AAAACGTGATTCCGATCTAAGAGAAACTTATTCATTGCTGTTTGCCGAAAGATGAATAGCTCATTAATATTTGCTTTTTTTTTATGTTTCATCATCATCATCATCATCATCATCATCATCGTCATCATCATCATCATCATCATGTTAGAAAGAGAGAACCATTATGTTGGCAAGAAACAATAATAAGAAATACGGACGAAAATAGTATTTAGATAAGCTTCAATGTTATAACGTACGAGCTTTCAGACTTATCTTTATTGAATGCTTTTTTAAAGAAAACTCAACAATTAATTTGCATATAAAATGTGTTTAAAAAATGAAGATGTTTCTTGTAAATCTATATTGAAACAACGTAGGAGTCCGTTCATTGTTTGATGTGTTTTAAGTTATGGTATCATTGTTGTTATCTTAATAGACTTTGGGTAAAACTGACTTGAAAAATGTGGACAGGATTCACTTCAAATGAAAATCGTAGTTAATATTATTGCTATATGCGCCGTGATCGATCGTGTATCGATTGCGTTGGAGGCAAGAAGTCACAACAGTTCTCATTCAAGGGTTAAGTGTAGTTGCGTGGTTTAGAAGTTCGACTTGCAGCCATATGGCTCTGAGTTCGATCTAACTGTACGGCAACTCGGGCAATTGTCTTGAATTAAATTCTCTGATAACCAATAGGTTGTGAGGTTGATTGAGACTGTGTGAAATTCTTGTTGAATGCTGCTGGCAGCACGTTATCCTATACAACCTGTTGCATAGTAAAGCCACCAACGACTAAATCAGCAAAAACACCAAATCTTGCTTGGTAGTAGGGTGGTTTTTCGACACCCTCCTTGTTTTAAAAAGACAAGAGCTGTGTCAAAGGGCGGATGAACTCAGGAGAGTTAACAGCTGCAGTTTTTCTCGGACCATACATTTTTAGTTCTACAATATTATGATCGAGAAAATCGTTGGTATCATCGGAACATTATGGATGAGCACCGCATTATTAGGGGAAACAGATGTCTAGGACCTCTTGTTGGATAGACCACTATTTCCTCTTATTTGAAGGACAAGACTAGTTGATTGTATCGACCCCAGTGCTTACTTGATATTTATTTTGTCGACCGTCAAGAATGAAAGGTTAAGTCGAACACCACGGATTTTGAACTCAGGACGTGAAGGCGGACGAAATGCCGATAAGCATTTGCTGAGGCTTGCTAACGTTTCTGCCAACTCGCTGCCTTAAACATAAAGCTACGACTAATAGCATGCAAAATTGGGTAGAAAAAAATCCTCTTGGATAGAAAAAGCTGAAAGGTATTCGTCAACAATCAATCAATCAATAAATCAATTGATTAATACACACACACATACTCATGCAAATAAAAAATAAGGGAAAAAACGATAAAAGTCAATTAGACGTGCACTGTGAAGATATTAGATTGACACTCTGTGAAACTATTTGATAGAAATATAGGAGTGGAAAAGACGTTTCGGTCAAGGCTCTTCGTCGGAAAGAGGGAAAAGTCTAGAGAGGATGAGAAAGAGCAGGTGTGCTGAGAAAGGTATGCGTGTTGTTATATGACCAATAAAATGTTTCATATATATATGTGTGTACACACACACACATACATATATAGGATACATATGATACAGGAAACAAACACAAGAGCTAGTATGAATATGGCGGAGATAAGATAAAATAAGAAATATTATGATTTAGATTTTAACACAAAGATTGAATTAAATCTACGTCTACACATATGGGTTACCTAGTCATATATACACACATCTATCCAACCATTTGTTTATTCATTCATTCATAGATATGTATGTAAACGCACATCACAACATGCACACACACACACACACACATATATGCATACATGCGTACATACATACATTATTACACACACACACACACACACACACACACACACGCACACACACACACACACACAC
>NC_068985.1:24021840-24024525 GCF_001194135.2 Octopus bimaculoides
ATATATATATATATATATATATATATATATACATATATATGCATATATATACACACACACATATATATATGTATATATACATATATGCTACAAGTCATAGTTGGCGGCAGAGAGGTTTGCCAAAAACTTGTAGTAATGATAATTATATGTTGTACCAAAAGAGCAATTCTAAGTCCAAATTTTTCTCGCTCACTCCCTCACTCATTGCCTCCACTCTCTCACTCTTTCTCTTTCTCTCTCTCACTCACTCTCTATCTCTTCCTCTGATTCTGTCTCAGTTATAGGTGTGCATCTTTAAGTATACTGAGATATATATGTGTGCTGACTATGTATGTAAATTTATGTGCGTATGACTGTACGTATATGCACACCACCATCAATTGCTGTATTTATCAGCCTGCCTTGGTGGACAACATGTGGACTCAGCTGAAATCTCTGTCTGTCTGTCTGTCTGTTTGCCTGTCTGTCTGTCTGTCTGTCTCTGTCTCTGTCTCTCTCTCTCCCCTCTCTCTCTCTGTCTCTCTCTCTCTCCTCTCCAATAAAAATCGTTCTTGCTGAGTTCAACGTACACAAATCATTTTGTTCTAGCATTGCTCGTATGCAGGTTGATTCTGTTACCGGCCTGTGGTGTCTCTAATGACTTCATAACCTATTCTAGTCATATCTTTGCTCTACACACCATCTATGCGAACATACCTTTCTCCATCTATTACTGATCCTCATTGGATTATCTACTCCTTTCCTCATCAAAAGCCACCTATCCTGCTGTACCACAAGCATCGATGTTCCTCTTTCTCTCTCTCTCTCTCTCTCTCTCTCTCTCTCTCTCTTTCTCTCTCTCTCTCTCTCTCTCTCTCTCACTCTCTCTCTCGCTCTCTCTCCTATTTTCAGTTTTAGTATAGCTAACTGGTCGAAGCTTCTGGAATCTGAGTCTAAAAACGTTTTCAATGTTTAACTTCTTTCTTCTTTCACCAAACTGGAACATTTAATCGGGCGACCGACACTGTGCGATTATATCTCTTCACATCTGTCATCTAGTTTTACTCCACTCTGTTGCATCATTACTTTTAGCGCAAGACACTGTTGCAAGCCTTCGAATGAAGTCTTCAGTCACACGATGATTTCCTTTATTTATCCCATAGTCTCTGATATTCTGAAATAAATTACGAAGATTGGCCTTGCTCGTCTAACCAAATAATATATGTATAAAATTGTTTCAAATTTTGGCACAAGGCGACCGGCCTCTGGATACTAGTGTTCGGCTAGTACTAATTTTATCGACAAGAAGTCTAAAAGAACATAATTGAAATACGCATCCAAAGCTTATATAAATACATATATTCTCTCTCTATATATATAGTGAATCCAAACAAACAAGAAAAAGCAATAACGCGAGGACGTGGTACAAGTACTGTATTATCAGACGCTCAGGAATGGAAGGAGTATGCATATATATTTGTATGTATTAAAATAATAATAATAATAATAACATTAATAATTAAAACTACTGCTCTCAAACTGAAAATACGCAGTAGTGCTGCCATGCAAATGAAGAAAATAATTGTTTATAAAGCTAGAAGCAATCGTTCATCACCAACTGGGTGGAGTTTATTTACCATTACAACACACGAAAAAACTAAGATGGCTTCATGCTCTCACACATTTTCAAAATTGCAGTATACCTTCTGACCTCCTGTTAAACTAATATCTTATGAGATTCCACTCGTATATGTTTTATCAGTGTGAGGTTAAGCTTGTATCTAAAGGACCGCTCTACCATCACGTGCGTTGGCAGAGCTCTCTTTTGCCTTTAATTAACTTAGGTCTAACTTATTGTTCGGTTATACCAGCTACACTCATCTCTCTATGCAATAATGATCGTTCTCCTTGTTATTTCTCAAATATTAAAGTACGCATTCACACTCCGTAACATGCATATATGTATTAAGTATGAATCGATAGAACATCAGAGAAGCTGTATTGTGATAGTTGGTGACGTTCTTTTACGTTCTACGTTCAAAATCCACATGAAATGCACTTAGCTTGAAATCATGTGGAACTTTACAATTACTTTTTCGTTGGTTAGCTTTCAACAATTATCCATACATATATACATACACATACGAACATCCCCACACACGTACAAACATACATACATACATACATACATACAGACAGACAGACAGACACGCGCCTATATATACGCATACATATTTCACATACATACTGTTACATTTACTGGCTTCGGCCAGAGGCAGAAGCCTTGCAGGGGCAGTGAAGACAGCGTTCAAGTGCAGACAGATGAAGTGAAGGCAGTTGCAGCATATCGAGTATTCGCCGGCTGTGTAGGGTCTTCTAGCACGTACCTGCGTCGACGAAAACACGAAATCGAAGAGCGAAACGAGAATAGCCCTTCCGCAGCAGTCTCGTCCGTGCAGCAACATATATGTACTCGTATATATAGTACTTCCATACGCATGTGTGCGTTTCCTTTGTGCCTTTCCTTGATGCATATGAATTCGCCCTTGATATATAAAAACAACCAGAGTACAAATGTTTCACAAATTCTTTTACTGACATTTTTTCTTCAACGTTTTCTCATCCACTGCCTTTTTGTCTCGTTCTTTCTCACTCCTTCTCTCTCTCTCTCTCTCTCTCTCTCTCTCTCTCTCTCTCTCTCTCTCT
>NC_068985.1:24027193-24041409 GCF_001194135.2 Octopus bimaculoides
TAGCTTTGTAATAGAACCCTCTCGGAGAACATGTTTTACTGGGCGGAAATATGGTGAACTTTGTAAAGCGCTAGAAAAAGAAGCTTAGTTGTTTCTTGCGACAAATACATCTAAGGCAAAAATTTTTCATGGACTCCTAAAATACCACAAAGACTCTCCAATTTCTTATTTTACTTGCATGGGCCCCACCCCACCTCACAAAAAATCTTATGTGAACCTCCAGGTGTCATATAGATCCTGGTTGGGAACCGCTAAGATATTCGATACCTGATTATTGAATTGGCATCCAAATGGATGAGTATACCTCACGTAGAATTAGTGTTACACAATATATCATAAAACTGGACCGGTGAAACATAAATACTATCCAAAGAACGGGATTCGTAACGGGATTGAAATTTTTGCACAATGTATGTATGTATGCGTGTCTGTCGCTTTAGCAATCCAGTCTGATATTCAGAAACACATATTCCAACAGAAAGATATACATGCATACACAATCTCATATACACTTACAGACACATATGCTAATATCTCTGAGAAATATATGCATGTGTGTGCTTTTGTGTCAGTGTTTGTCCCCCACCCATCAACCGATGTTGACAAGTTAACGTCCCCGTAACTTACCGGTTCGACTAGAACCCTACAACACGGTGCTTGAGCATGACCATTGTCAAATGACTGAAACATGTAAACGAATAAAAGCGACAGACACGCATACATACATACATACATACATACATACATACATAAACCTGGAAAAATTAGGGTTCTCAAAACCTGAAAGAAAAAGGCTGATTAGAAGACTACAGATTCAAGCCATCAATGGAACTGTAAAGATATGTAAAACTTTCCAAAAATTTAGCACATAAATACATATGCATGCATCTAGACATGAAAATATATACATAAAAACGCATCCATAAAACAAACATACAAATCTGCGCATACACTAACACCAAATACTGCACACACACACACACACACACACACACATATGCACAAATACCTAGATGATGTTGATAAAAGTTCCAATGAAGGAGCCCTGAATCTATGTTAGAGTCCGGCTCTTTCTCTATGGACAAGAAATACAGAAATGAAACTGATTGATATACATACATACATACATACATACATACACCCATTCTACGAACTGCATGAAGCAGGAGAGCATCGGACCGATGCCATGAAGTATTTCTTCCAACTTTTTATGTTTTGTCTTCAAATTTCACAAGGTCAACTTCGATTTTCATTTTTTTTGTCTTCGACGAATCCCTTTATTTATAATAACTGTATTTTTGCGTAAATAAAAAAAAAAACCATTGTTTCTTTCAAAATATTCATTCCAACCTATAAATGATATACGGTGTTAGTGCCTGTTTCCACGCCGGACAAAATGCTTAGCGTCATTTCGTCCGTTTTTATGTTCTAAGTTCAAAGTTCTACTTTGCCTTTCATCCTCTCGGGGGTCGATAAAATAAGTACCAGTTGAGGATGGGTTCGATGAAATCGATTTACGCCTCCCCCGAAATTGCTGGCATTGTGCAAAAAGTTGAAACCAGTATGGTGGTGTCAGAGTATTGCACAGTACGCTTCACGATATTTGTTCTGATTTCTTCAGAAATTGAAGTTCACCTTGTATGGTAGATGACATGTAATGTATCGAACCTCAGATCTTGTGATCGTGAAGCGAGCTACTGACCACTTAACCTAGCTGCGACGATATACATTCTTATACAGATACATATGTAGACACACATAGAATTAAATATGCTTTGTTCGTCCAGGACACACTTCAAGATTTTTGATTAAATAAATAGTAAATAACTCATTCAGTGATTACAGGCTGAAGCCTAAATATATATTTCAGGTAAAGATATTGTAGCTTACGAAGGAATTGCCCGTAAATATGATCTTCTTCATTGATGCTATATTAAACATTCATATCACATGCTTCCCATAACAACACGGCAATGTCGTTTCTTTAAGATAATCATGTAGCGTTTGATGTTGTCGTTCTATCCAGAGCAACTATATTGAGTAACTCATCTATTTCTGTGCAAAGAACGTATATAGGACTACGTTACCCATTAACTCCTATTTTAAGAAGATATTATGTAAGGAAAGTAGGACTCTTGTTTCTAGCGGTTGAGTGACACAGTAGAGGCTTCCACGTTACGTTGGTGGAGGCTTTTGATGAATGTAATTCTAGCGACGTTCTTGTTATTGAAATATTACTATGATCCTAGTTATTAGCATATCTATCTTCATCTGTGACGGCGGCTTGGTTCCAAATAGCAAAAGAACAGTGATAGATGAGTCATCTCCTCGCTCTTCGTAAAGAGGACGAACAGCAAATTCATTGAGACCAAATTTACGGCCCATGGCAGTGAAGCTGCCATCATCGTCACGTATTTTTATTGATAATCTGTCCTTTGTTACCATCAGATGCGTTCGTATATATTTCTATTCACTGGTTCTATGTTGATGAGAACGAATACGTAAATCTGTATAAAATATATGCGACTTCGCAGTACGTTCATGTAAACTAGTGTTTATTAGTGCATTCTGGGTCGTTGGGCAGATTAGGTGGTCGCCGGGGCGCATGTCTGCGATACAGATTCTTCGATTGATCGACGACCCGTGTTATCACTGACCAATTCGTGATAAGCGTAACATGGTTCACAACTGAACATACTGTGTTATTCTGGATCAGTGATAAATGAGGCTATATACATTACATTTATGGTAGAAGTTCTTCTTACGAACACAGCATATTACATTTGTAAGCATATCTTGCTACTTTGGAGCATCGTATATTTCTAATATATAAGGAAAGCTTCTCATATGAACATCGTTTTCTAAAGTCATGTGACACAATCAACATATTATTTCGTATCTAAGGGTCTTAAGACCACCACTATCATTTTGACCAACAAATATTTTCTAGATCTTGTTTTAGATTCCAACAGTATAAAATAGTACTGGTGTTGCTTCATAGCGACAGAAGTTTATCATATCTATTTTTTACTGCAGCCGAAATAAATAAATAAATAAATAAATGAATAAGTAAATAAATAAGAATATATTATATGTTGGGCGAAAGGACATGAAATTTTTCAGTTTTCATGCATTTTCCAACATCAGTAAGTTTAGTTGTTTGTTGCCACTTCAACATGGCTGTTCCGTACGAACCAACGATACTTCTGTTTTTAACCCCAAGAAGGTGTCTCCTCCAGCTCGTTATTGATGCAATCTGCATCTGATATATAACTAGCTAAGTTTAGTTATGTTCTTAGAAACAGTTCTGATACGCTTGCAAAAATAACTCATGAACAAGTGAAAATAGGAAAACAACTGTTTTACAAAGAAAAACCCTTCTACACTTTATTCCAAAAACTGCTTTATCATTCTCACTGGCAGAAATACAGAAGACCAATGATTGCCTTGTCGAAAACCTGAAATCAACAACGTTGTCGTGATATAAAATATATAAATGAGTAAATGAGGGAGTGAAATGCTTCTCGTGACATATCCACTCCTACATGGCCTTTTATATAATACTTTTTCTGCGACCTGTCAAGGAGGACAATACCTTTTATCATTTCAGGGTTGATAAAGCAAATACCAGCTGAGCACTGGGGTCGATGTAATTGACTTTCCCTCCCCCCTGAAATTGCTGGCCTTGTACCAAAATTTCAAACTATTATTATTATTATTATTATTATTATTATTATTATTATTATTATTATTATTTAACTGTTCTATATTCGGTAGATTGAAGCAAATTTCTATTGCATCACCTTCTACACTTCCTTGTTGCTGGGATGTGTGCAAACTCTTCCCGATACTGTATTGTGTTAGTATTTTTTCCTCATGAGGCGTGATGCAATCTTTTGTTGTGATACTGCTTGTATTATGTGTTGAGTGTGTAATGCTTTGGTTTTCTAGCTTACTGGTAGAAGTTTATTTAACTGGGTAAATGCTGTTTGTGTATCTTGTATCTGTGGGTTGTTTTGTTTAGGTTGTATTATTGGATTGATAGTGTCTCGCGTAGAATGTGGGCTGTTCCTGGCAGGGCTGTTTTTTGGACGGTACGCTGTTAATAGTTTTCTGGTTTTTCTATCTAGGTTTCTCAAGTCACTGATCTTCCAGTTTATTATGTTAAAGCTGTATGATTGGTATGTCTAGTGTGTTTATCCCTATTCTCTTTAGCATCAAGTTCAGTGTTTAATATTAGTCTAACTCATCTGTAATACTCTCTCCAAATTTGCTCTTTCATTTCTGTGTGTTGTATTTTAGCTGTTTCGTCTATTCTTAGATATTAGTATGGGCGGTTGTGGTCTAATTCTCTAATTGCTGTGTCTATGTCGTGTGCAGTGCTGAATAATTCACTTCTTATCAGTATGACTCTGGCACGTTTGTCCAGTCCCATACTCATTCCGATGTCATTGCTGAAACTCTGGACAATTCAATTTTGATATGGTTTCTCAGTTCCATGGTGCTTTTAGCGAAAAGTTTTAGGTCATCAATGTACAGAAGATGGTTTATTTTTTGTTCATAGCACTTATAACCCTTAGTGATTTCGTTTAACAACTTTGTTAGCAGGGTCAAAGAAAGGCAGAAAAGCAGGGATGTCAGTGAGTCACCCTGGAAATTCCATCTTCTTATGGGTATAGGGTAGGTTTTGATAACTTGAGTCATTTTTTTTAATGTTATGCAGGGTTTCCAGTTTGCCATTGCGTATTTAATATTTTTTATTAGTGGGGCTACCTTATTTGTGTGGAGAGATTCCAGTGTCCATGAGTGTGGAACACTGTCGAATGCTTTCTGGTAATCAATCCAAGTCATGTTCAGTTTTGCCTTTCTCCTCTTACAATCCTCTATAATGGCTCGGCTTACCAGAAGTTGCTCCTTACAGCCATACAACCCTCTCCGGCAGCCATTTTATTCTTCTGGTAAGGCATTGTTGTTTTCCAAGTGTTTTATAAGCCGGTTATAGATGTGGTGTCGCAATCGTCAGGATGTAGGATGTTGATAGGCACGTTATTGGCCTGTAATTTTTTGGGTGTGCGGTGTCTTTGTTTTTGGGAATCAGGGTGGTTAATCCTTCCAGCATCCAGCTTAGTGTTAATTCTGGCTCACTTTTCAATAAATTGAAAGCTGCCTCTAAGTGGTTATGGTTACTGGTGAGGTGTTTCAACTAGAAGTTGGAGACCTTGTCTATCCCTGGAGATTTCCAGTTGCTGGTACTCCTCAGTGTATCCGTGATCTCTTGGGCTGTGAAGGTGGGCCATATCTGTTGTTCTATTGTGTCATCCCTTTCCTTTTCCCTATTAATCCACTGAGCATTTTTGTTGTTTTTTGGTTTACTCCATATTGCTTTCCAGTGTAACTGAATCGATGACGTTGTTGGTATGACATTTATTGATATACATTTTTTGCTCAGTTTTCTATAAAAATTTTTTGTGTTTATTTTGAATTCTCTATTTTGGTAGAAGAAGCGTTCCCGTTTTTCATACCGTTTTATACGGCAAGTTTTTGCTGCTTTGCCATGAACCTTTTTTTTAAATCTTTCATATTTGATCCCGTTTTCTCTAATTCGCAAAGTAGTGATAAGTCTTTCTTTTGTTTTTGATTATTATTTACTATAATCTGTTTCCATTTTGGGGTTTGAGATTTGGCTGGAATTTTTTCTTTCTTTGTAAGGGATATCACTACAGCTGTTCAATAGATCAAGTCATTTAGTTTGTTGATATCTAGCGTATTTTTTGATATGGTCAATATTAATTGTAAGGCTCTGTTGTATCAATTTATCCTTCCATAGAGCTATTTATTTTTCTGTAGCCTGGGGAGACGTTTACGCAGGTCCATATTTATCGACTGTGTGATGTTTAGTTCTACTTTTGTTATTTCTTCAATCAGTTCGTCTCCGTCTTTGGTTATAGCTCGTCTGTTATGGTCTGTGTTATTTTGTTTGTTGTTGTTTTGTGCTTCAGTAGTAGCCTGTCTGTGTTGTTGATTTGCTGTGCTGTTCTATTTATGTCTGGGTTGGGTAGCTGTGTAGAGATTTTACTATGATTTAGCCTTTTATTTACTATTTACAGAGTTATCTCTGTTGTGCTCCCTTCTTTCGCTTGTGGTGTCGTAATCGACTTAACCCATCCTCCCAAATGTCAGGCCTTGTGCCTATAGTAGAAAGAATTATCATCATCATCGTCGTCGTCGTCATCATCCTCATCATCCCCATCATCATCACCATCATCATCATCATCAAGCTGGTGAGCGGGCAGAATCGTTAGCACATCGGGCGAAATGCTTAGCGGTACTTCATCTGCTGCTACCTTCTGAGTTCAAATTCCGCCGAGGTCGATTTTGGCTTTCATCCTTTCGTGGTTGATTAAATAAGTACCAGTTACGCACTGGAGTCAATGTAATCGGCTTAATCCCTTACCCCAAATTTGAGGCATTGTGCTTCTAGTAGAAAGGGATTGTCTATAGATCTACCTATTTGCGTGGACTGGCATATCCCGTAATATACAATAGTTGCTTTCGTGCATTCTGAGACTTCCCTACTATATATTTATACCATTTCTTGTCGGTTGGAATTTTAGATTATCAGATTATTTGAGTGTTAAGCCTTAACTCTATCTTGCTTGTAAATGAATTTTTCTTTTGGCTGAGAAAGGTAGTTGGATGTAATAGTATTAATTATTATTTCCCATCTTCCACATGTTGAACAGTTAATGAATGTATTCTCTTAATCACTTGCTTTTGCTGCTATCTAATATTGATCCTGTATAGCAATCGATTACCATTCAGTTTCAGCTGTGCAATCCGTTCTACACAGCCAACTGCAATTTTTTACTTTTTATTTCCGCCATTCAATTGTTTTTTCCCGCCAATGGTTTTACCTTTAACTCGATTTTTCTTGTTATTCTCTATTTCTCTCAACTGTTTGTTATCTTAATCTTGAGTGAGTTTTTTTACCTTTTGCTGGCTCCATTCAGAACAGAAAGCTCTTTTACCTTTTCCTCGGTTGTGTTTTGCAGTTATCTGTATTAATTTTTCTTTGTCCTGTACTAGATATGTAGATCTACTGTGGACGTTTTAGAATTGTCTTCCCGTTAAAGAAACATCTACATCCGTATGGTATAAACGTTCTTTGACATATTTGTGTGATGTATTCTAATCACATTTATTATTTTCTTGCTTTTCTATCTTGTCCGACTAATTTATTCAATGTCAAGTACAAAACGTTATAATCATACCTTATTAATCTCTGACAGATAGTGTATTGATTCTTACTATTTCTAACATTTAGCTCTGTTAAAGTATTGAACTAATGAATCTTCTTCAATATTTCTTCCTAAAACTTTCTTCCATTCGTATGTGTTGTACAGTTTAGTTCGTTTATTCTTAAATATCTGAGTGTCTGCATGTCTTGTAACTATAAATTTCTTTATATAACATTATAATGGTGTTCATAATTTTCCTTTCTTCAAGGCTACTATGATGTAATCTTTTCAATCCCTTACCAATTCCTTCCGTAAATCCGCCTAGTGTACGCAGCAGTGTTTCTCGTTGATGATCATCTACACTATCAAACTTGAGACCGTCCAAATACAAGCTAGTTAATTATCTTCACACAACATATATATATTCAAATTCAATCAGGTTTAACTTTCTTGTTGTTAGGTGTTAGCGCCAGATAGAAGTAGGTTGGCGAAAAGTGTCAGCTTGAAATATTCCTCCTTTAATAGAGATTCGGGTTAGCTATAATAATTCCCTATTTTTACTGGTATTTGTAAAATTGTTCGCCATTTTGACATAACGTTTAATATATCAGTTTATTACTGACGCTGCGTTACTCGTGACTAAGGTTTTCTGCGATTAGATATGGTGGAGCTAAGAAAAGCCTCCTTATAGTCAGTGTACGCCATGTTTAAAGTCTTTCTTCTACAGTTTCTTTTTTGTTTTATTATTGTTTTATTATTGTTTATGCTCTGTGATATTATTGAAGTTAAGGGTTTGTAGCCTGTAGGAAAACATGCTATGGGTTTGTAATATTGAGGGCTTGCTGTTTTTTTTAGTCATAGGGATTAATTCTCCTTATTGAGCTAATATTTTCATTCTGGTTCGTTTTCTCTTTGTTGTTGTTATTATTATTATTATTATTATTATTATTATTATTATTATTATTATTATTATTATTATTATTATTATTATTATCATTATATTGTCAAGCATTATTTCGTCAGTCTTAACGTTCTGAGTTCAAATTCTCCAACGCCGGCTTTGCTTTTCATCCTTTCAGAGTCGACAAATTAAGTGCTAGTTGAGTGCTGGGTTCAATGGAATCGATTCTTTCTCTCTCCGCTAAACAATCTCAGACCTTGTGTCTATGGTAGAAACGATTACTTCTTCAAGTTTTTCTAAATGTTATGTTATCTTTTAGCCAGAGAATACATATAAAAAGCGCCACTTTTTTGTGTACTGCAGTTAGTTTGAGATTAAGGTTAGTTTCCTTCCAAATTTTATTCAAGAGATTTTCCTTGTTTCGTTTTATGGTTAGAGTGCAGCTATATAATAAGAACAGAGAATAAGAAAGTATTCATTCCACGTCCATTTAAGGAATTTTTAGGTATGTGTGTTGTGTGTGTGTGTGGAGGTGGAGGTGGCGGTGGTGTGTGTGTGTGTGCGTAGCAAAATTTCGTAATATCCAGTTTTTTCATCTTGTCAATTTCGTTGGGTAACTGTATATTTGTGTCTCGCTATACCTTAGTTTTCACGTTATTTTCGATGCGGTATTTTTTATGCTTTAAAGTTAAAGTACGCATTTCCATTTTAACATTGATAGGAATAACAAGGTTCTTATTTGTAACCTTTTTGCCTGGTGATTTTAGACAGCATTATCTAGAAGATTTGACTTCATTTCCAACTCTTTATGAACTGGCACGTATCATTTTCTGAAACGTTTTCAAATATATCATGGCACCTGTTCTTTAAACTTAGGAAATATCAACAAGACAGTGTTCTTATTGCTGGCATTTATAAGCTGGGCAAACATACAGAAAGAAAAAAATAGATCTGCAAGATATGGGAACTAACTGAAAAGCATTGATAAGTGATTGATTATAACGATAAACATATATATGCCTATGAGCGGCGCAATTCTGGAACATGCTCATGTTGTTAGGAGATTTCTCACATTATATTTGTTAATATTCCTAAAAAGGCTTGCTCCTAGGAATAGCAAAGATACTACCAGAAGATTTTTGAGCAACTGATGGCGTATTGAAATCATGTGGATATCTAAGGTTACTGGTAGCAATCCGCTGCCCGCATTAATTCTACCAGGAATAAGATCAATACTGAGTTAAGAAGATGATTGTAATGATATGCTGTAACACAAGCCAAAGAATACAGCCAGTGTGCAGAACACATACTGTACGAAATGACCAGCCAATTGAATAACGCAACATATACTATAAGATACAACTCTAGCACCCCAACTTACGTAGCTCGTATTCTACACACTTGTCTCCAATAATGTAGCGCATCTACACAACAAATATTCTACTCAATCATTGTCTGCCACCAATCATACAACAGGTACGAAACTCAACCCGACAGCATAACACAACTCACAGGGCACATACTTTACATAACGGACAAAACACTAAAATAGCATCAGAAATACGAACATAAATTCCGCATTCGAAACAAAACGGAAGTAACTACATTCCCCGAGAGGAACATGAAAGAGGTGTATCTGATGATGCCATAAAAGTTTGCGTGAACCTCTTGAAACATAATAATAATAATAATAATAATAATAATAATAATAATAATAATAATAATAATAATAATAATAATAATAATAATAAATGGATGCGAACACAGCATGGACAATTTCATAGGGATGTTGAAAATAAGACAGACAGAAAAAAGATAGCTATGGATGACTAAAAGTGATTTAAAACCGGAAACGGAGGCTCTAATCTGTGTTTCCCAAGCACTAAGAACAAATTACATCAAATGCAGATAGACAACACATCAGAAAGTGATAAGTGCAGAATCTGTGGACAAAATGGTGAAACCGTATGACATATTACCAGTGAATGTATGGACTTGACAGAGCAAAAAATTGGTACGACCACAAACCCGAAGGCATCATCGAAAATGATAATGCAAAGATCCTATGGGATTTTATGATTCAGTGTGACCATGAAATAGAGAATAGGAAGCCAGACATAGTGTTAATTGAGAAAGAAAGCATACGATGCTGGATCATAGATATAGTATGCCCAGCTGACAACAAGGTATGCGGTAAGGAAGACAGAAAAGTCGATAGATATGACAGATTAACGTGGAAGGTTAAGCAGTTGTGGTCGATGAAAAAAGTGGTAGTAGTACTAATAAATGTCGGAGCCCTGGGAACAGTGAGTAAAAATCTTGAGAAGTACATGGAACAAAAAGGCGCTGCAATAAGGATGGAGCACTTGCAGAACACAGCACTGCTTGGAACTGCTCGAATACTTTGGATGGTGCTCGAAAAATAATGGGTGTTACCTTAGTTCACTGGTAATGAACAGCTGGCACCGTAGTACATCTCCAGCGTTAGAAGATGTGCAAAGACAATAAATAACAACAACAACAACAACAACAACAACAACAATAATAATAATAATAATAATAATAATAATAATAATAATAATAATAATAACAATAATAACAATTCCTACAGTAGGTACAATGATCCAAAAGGATGTTAGGCAACTTCAAATTCGGTAAAGTTTGAACTTAGAACGTCAAGACGGACGAAACACCGCTAAGAATTTCATCCGATTCTGCATACGATTCTGCCAGCTTACCATCTTAATAATAATAGTAGTAGTAGTAATGATGATGATAATAATAATAATAATAATAATAATAATAATAATAATAATAATAATAATAATAATAACGTAATAATAATATTTTGCATAGAAAATAACATATAGAATAGAAGAAAGACAAGTTAAAAAACTGATTTATCGATCTGACCTGGCCAGACACGTTCTACAATTATAAAGACGTGAATCCGAAGAAAGATACTTGAGATTTGAGGAGACTTGATGTCACCAAATCTCAAGACAACGTCCTGATAACTAATGTAGCACATGAGAATTATGATGGTAACTGTAATAATAATAATAATAATAATGTATTAGTAATAACTTTGTAAGTAGTAATTTTGTAAGAGAAATAAAAAAAGCAAAGCTTAAATTTCAGAAACATATTTATTATCATCCATACCATTATACCAAGCATACCATCAAAGCATTGGGGGGAAAAATAGAAAAAAAAAATGCAAATGAGAACAAAATATATATAACACAATGATTTTTCACCGTTTTTGCTTTAATCGTATAAAGACCCACCCCAATATCCAAGGTTAATGTTGATCGTCTTTACTGGAAGTATAAAATATAATGACAGCAACAACACACGGAGAAGAAACAATAAGTGGTAACAAGAAAATTGATAACAACAAGAAAAACCTCACACATGACTATATATATATATATATACACATATATATATAATCATTTTGTCAGTGAGGTTTTCTGAAAACAAATCATTATCATCAACAACAGCAATAAGAGAGAGAATGATTACAATGATGTTGATGGTGGTGGTGGTGGTAGTGCGCGTAATGATGATGATGATAATGATGATGAATATAACAACATCGGTTTCAAGTTTTGGCACAAGGCCAGAAATTTCGGGGGCGGTGAGTGGCAAGTCGATTACATCGAACTCAATACTCAACTGGAACTTATTTTTTATCGATCTCCGGAATGATGAAAAGGAAAATCGATTTTGGCAAATTTTGAACTCAGAACGTAAAGACGGATGAAATGCCGCTAAGAATTTAACCCGGCGCGGTAACGATTCTGCTAGCTCACGACCTTACATAAATATTGTAATATTCTTTTTTTGGGGGGGGAGGGGAGGGTCAGTCGTTTAGATCAACTCCAGAACGCAACTAGTACTTAATTTATCGACCCCCGCCGAAAGTCGACATCGGCGGAATTTGAACTCAGAACGTAAAGACGGATGAAATACCGCTAAGCATTTCGTCCGGCGTGCTAACGATTCTGCCAGCTCACTGCCTTGTAAATATAGTAATATTTTTTTCTTTGTTGCCCACAGGGGGCTAAACGTAGAGGAGGCAAACAAGGACACAGAAAGGGATTAAGTAGATTACATCGACCCCAGTGCGTAACTGGTACTTATTTAATCGACCCCGAAAGGATGAAAGGCAAAGTCGACCTCGGCGCAGGCGAAATACCGCTAAGCATTTCGCCCGGCGTGCTAACGATTCTGCCAGCTCGCCGCCTTATGAACATAGTAATATTGCTACTACTATCGGTAGGAAGATGATGATACGCTAATTATTGCTCTAGCACAAACAATACCATAACATTTATATGCGTTATAATGATATAATCGAAATAATGGTGCTGGTTATCTTGAAGATCTTGACAGCCAGCGTCATTATGATTATAATCATCATCATCATGATTATCATCATAATCATCATCGGCATCGTTATCATTAGCAGCGGCAGCAGTGGCTGTGGCAGCAACAGCAGCAGTAGTGGTAGCAGCAGCAGAATCTTTGTAATTCTGCAGAGCCTCAACCACTAATATCGACCAAGTCAACAGTCGTTACCAACTCAAACAAGCGCCCATAAAAACAAACCGCCGCCACCACCAACACCACCGACACCACCACCATCACTACCTCGTTTACTTTCATACTCCTTAATTATTGATGTTCCTCTGAGTTACGCGAACATCCTTCATCTCTTGCTGTTCCACCTCCCTCTTATCATCATCATCATCATCATCATCAGCATCATCATCATCATCATCATCATCATCATCATCATCATCATCGTCATCGTCATCATCATCATCACCAACATCATCATCATCATCGACGTTTTCTCTCGTTCCATGTCAGCGTGATCATCGCCATTGTTGTCTCAATAGTAATTTTTTTTCTAAGTTTTAATTCATGAAAAAAAAAAAAAAAAATTTCAAAAGGTAACAGCTATCACGTGATTGCCATTAACAATTATAAGCGATGAAAAAGAGAGAAACAAAAAAAACAAATCAACAACAAACAATCAAATAAATGAAAAAATAATAACAAGAACAACAACAAGAACAACAACAACAACATCAGAGTTTACTAATGAACCAAATATGTTATGATCCTTGCACCGAGTTCAGGTTCAACAACTCTTCTGTGTTTCTTCAGCAATAATCACAGTGTGCATTGATTGACATTCTCGACAACACAGCGACATATATATATATATATATATATATATATATATATATATATACATACATATAGGTATACATACGTATATGCAATAGAAAATAAGTATTCTTAACGTTAAAGAAATGTATATATATGCTTACGGCTGCAGCATTCTTCAATGTGCGTAATGTGCGTAGATGCACCATACACACAATATGAGAAACACAGACATGTAAAATATGTACATATTTATGTATGCGTGTATGCCCCTCTCCCTCTCTCACACACTCTCTCATTCTATATATATGTGTGTGTGTGTTTGTGTGCATGTGTGTATGTGTGTGTGTGTGTGTGGATGAATAAAGTAATCTGGTAGTGTACACAATATTGCATTGGTAGTAATATTGTAAGTCAGAGGAAATGAGAGATGCGCTCTTTAGTTTATTTTTGTATATGTACGTTCGGTAATCTTATATTAATATTCTAGAGAAAAATTCTTTCATTTTTTTCTGACTAATATTATTATTACAGCTACCCCTCTCCACACTCACACACACATAGATATTTATATATGTGTATATGTACACACACACACACACACACACACACACACACACACACACACACACACACACATATATATATATATATATATATGCATATATATATATGTATATGTACATATACATACGTATATATGTATGTATGTATGTATAGAGCATACACAAATGAAGGTAAATCAAATATCATACTCCATAAATTCTTCATTTATTAAGGTTACCTTTCACCTGTAGAGGATGTCACACATTCGCTAAATGACGACTGACACTTGGCAATTATGAGAAAGAGAGATAATCTCAAGAGTTAAGATAATGAAATGATCTTACCAT
>NC_068985.1:24041586-24042761 GCF_001194135.2 Octopus bimaculoides
ACACACACATATATATATGCACACATACATACATGCATACATACATACATATACATGTACATACATATACATACATGCATATATACATACATATATACATACACACATACATGCATATATATTCTTATACAGACACATATTTAAGTCCTCGTCTCTTTGCATCGTGGACAGTATGTTTCGGCAAACGTTTCAACTGAGAAACCCTTCTCAAAACCTGATGACCAAGTTGAAAGGAAACTCTGAACTAAATATATTCACTGTTTTGAACATTGTAACACATACATACATACATACATACATACATACATACATACATACATACATATATGTGTGTGTATGTATACATACACATACATACACCTGTGTATGTATATGCATGTGTGAATATATATTTGCCATTTCACTCAACGTATACCACATGGTAAATTTGTACATACTTATGCATATAATTATTTTAGTGTTACTTGTTTTGATATTTTGTTGTTTGGTGGGAGGAGTTTTGTGATAATATGTTCTTTTTTTCTTCTTTTTCACATCACAACAATAGAATTAATTGCTTATAAAATTTAATTCATAACAATAATTTTCAAACAATTCATTAAGAACATTTTTCAAAGATCGAAACATTGGAAGTAAAACAAAACAACAAACATAAAAAGAGCAATGAAATAAATCAATAACAAAAAACTTGTTTCGTAAAATGTCTTTTGTAACTTCATCAATTTCTTTTTTTAAGTACATTGTTACTCCATAATGACTAGTAAACGAAGGGTCCGACGATGTGTAAAAAAAAAAAGTCTTTGAAAAATAATAATAATAATAGTAATAAAATTAATAACAATAATAATAATAATAATAATAATAATAATAATAATAATAATAATGTTATAATCCTTTTAATCGTAATAAACATGATAAATGACATGCTTATTATTATAAGAATCCAGTCATAATTACTTTAGAAGAAATGACAATGCACTTTACTCTTCGCTGAAAAGCGAGAGTTGGAAAATACTAACGAGAACAAAAGAAATATACAGTCCAAGATTTTCAAGATTTTAATAAACAGGACGAAGTCTTCTACTAAATCTTCTGAGTTTTACTTCGTGTGTGTATATATATATATATGTTTGTATGTATATATGTATGTATATACATATATACATACATACATA
>NC_068985.1:24042781-24045170 GCF_001194135.2 Octopus bimaculoides
ATATATATATATATATATAAATATATTCTTTTTCTAATAACTGTTTCTTACGAGGCCATCAAGCCAGACGAATTTTTAAAATTATAATTTAGAAGGTAGGTAGGTAAAAGACAAATTAATTGTAATATTCGTGCCTTTCCCAAAGCAATAGCAGTGTGAAAGGAATGAAATAAGTTCGAAAACCGACTCAAATATGGTTTCGTTTTCTGCTAGAACTTATTTCTACCTCACACTGCTCACTACTGTTATTTTTTTTTTTTTTTTCACTTTTTTCTTTTGTACGTTAGTGATCCATTTTTAAAAATTTTAATCTAATAATATTAATAACAATCCAACACCTCAGTTTCCTTGACAGTGTAGAAAGGTCTCAAATTTTGTCACTTGTTCTCTATTAGTAATTTCGTCAAATGTTGCTACAATATCTTTAGAAAGTCCTACAAATAATATAAATGTATATACCACAAGGTCCGACTACATTTTTGTTGTTGTTTCCGTTTTATAACAAGTTTATTTTAAAGGATATTTTTTTCTCTCCATTTAATTTACTTTCCGAAGATTAATAATCATTTAATCATTTCTTGATAATCATTTTACAAATATTAATGTTTTGTGACTTTTTTTCTCATCCATTTCGTTTTTTTTTCCCCATTTTTTCCTTCATGCTTTTCTTTTCTGTTGCTTTAAAATGTCTTGAGGAAATATTGAGGTAAAAGAAATCTTTACCGAGTTGCTTAATTACAATAGAAATTTCATCAGAAGTATGTACTGTTCAAAATTCACGAAATCTTTCCGTGTATGTAAGTATGTAAGCACATTTGTGTGTATGTGTGTGTGTGAACTTGTGTGTATGTGCGTGTGTACTTTATTTTCATGATTGACACAGAATTTGTTTGAGATTTGACAGCTCTCCGTCGAGGTTTCGACGTAACCTTTCAATTAGTGCTAGATTTACTTATTTTTGTTGCTGTTCATTTCTCGTTCATTGACACACAAAAACCCATTACAAACTTAGATTGAATAATGTTGTAACTCCACTATGTCCACAATTAAATTTCTGTGTGTTTGTGCATGTTTTTCGGCTGTTGTTAATGCAAAATCTTTAAGAGATTCACCAGTTTCAACATAAAGTCTACTACGATATCCTCCATTTATCTCTTTATAATTTTACCTTTTTATCTCTTACTGAAAATGTGTCATTTTGTACAAAAACGATGTCTGAAGTATTAAGATATTCATTACAATGATTTAAATGCAGCTATACTTTTTGGTATTGTTTCCAGTATATATGGGTGATGACAAATGATGTTATTAGAAGTTTAAAATGGCTGAAGATACAAACATTGAAGACTTCGCATATTATCATTATTATTCAGTGTTATTGGTCTTGCTATTGTTTCTTTATTGATTACATTTCACACAATTTCAGTAACATTCTTCATACGTCGATATTTTCCCTTTAAAAATGTATCTAGAATCATTGTAGAATTTCATATTTTTAAAATGTATCTAAGCATTTAGACCTAATGATAGACTATCGAATAAAATAAATGTCCGATGTCTCTGGATATTTATTTTATTTATTTATATACAGTAACGTTACTCTGATTCTATGATCAAATACATATATAAAATGATTAGTATTAGTATTAGAATATTAGTAGTCTTAGTAGGTTTAATATCAAGCGCGGTAGTAATAGTGGCGGTGGTGACAGAAGCATTATTATTATCAATAGTAGTAGTAGTAGTAGTAGTAGTAGTAGTAGTAGTAGTAGTAGTAGTAGTAACACGATGTATTACTAAGCATCATGTTACTAGTAGTAAAGCGTGACTAACGAACAAATATTGGTAGCATAACTTGTAATGGTTGTCGAATTACTAATGCTTGTAATTGAGGTTTAAAATATTTTGTTGTTTAAAAAGCATAAACTCTGTTTTGTTAGTGATAATACTAAATATCGCCAGAACAAAAATCGGAGAAAATTGGACCAAGTAAAAAATATATTTTTAGGAAGACTCCAATTTTTGAATCATCTGCATGTGCAAAGTATCTCATAGTAGTTGTTAGTGTTGTTTTGATTATATTTTTTTTGCTTGGTTTTTCGAATTTGTAGATACTGCTGTCGTCATAAATGCTATATTTTCGTCACTGGTCCGTTAATTGTTAATTTCTATTGCCAGTATATTACTACAGATAATACTTTGAGTATAAACCTAATGAGAAATTAGATACACACACACATACACACACACACACACAAATATCTATATATCTGTATATACATATATATGTATATACATACATACATACATACACACACACACACACACACACACACACACACACATATATATATATATATATATATATATATATATATATATATATATA
>NC_068985.1:24045431-24054191 GCF_001194135.2 Octopus bimaculoides
ATAATGATCATTAAAATGAGAATGTGTAGGGCAAGGAGGACGAACGTAATGAGGAGGAAAAGTAAGAGGCTGGAGAAAGAAAAAAGGGCAATAGGAAAGAAAGAAGCTTTCTCCGTAGGAAATAGCTGGACATATGATAAATCAGCAGTACCAAAAATCAAAGACGACTATACGAAATTAATTTTGATTTTTCCGTGATATTAGGAGAATTAAAAGACTCAAGCACCGTTATTTTAATATATGGTTGTCACTATATAAAAAAATTGCTGTAGCATAATTTTATCAGGATTGCCAAGCAATTCCTACAATAAATTAGCAAGCAGCAGTGGAAGACATAATTTTTTTTTTATATAGAGTCAACAAAATTGTTTATTGCTGCTCATACTTCTGTAATTCAGAGACATGAGACCTCAGCACGCCAAGTTAACGAAACATCGTTACGTAAAAATAAATAAACAAATATAAATAGAATCTTTACCGATTATGGTATCTATTTTCATCTAGATGGCTAAGGAAGCGAGAATTACTTGACTCTTTACATGCTTGCTGAGCTGTGCTTGTTATATATAGATGAAGTGTTTTCATAAAAAAATGGAAATTCTTGCAGTCTCGTAAAATCTCAGTCAAAGTTTATAAATTCTTATTTCTAATCGAAACACAAGTTCATATGTTTAGAGAAAGGGGTTAAAACTCAATTGCTTGGCTGGAACTTATGTTATGGTTCCTGAACCATAACATAAGACAAAGTCTTATGGTTCCTGAACGATAATAAGACAAAGTCAATCTCGATAGAATATGAATTCAGAACGTATTAATGAACAAATATTAAAATATTAACCGCTAACAGCTGTTTCAACATTTGCTTCAATTCGGACAGAGAATTGACAGAATCTTTAGAACATTCGATAGTTCTTCCGGCACTTTACACCTTCAAAGGAAGTCCCGCTGATGTTAACTTTACCTTTCATTCTTTCATGCTCAATGAAATAAGTACAGTCAATTACTGGTGCCGTGCTAATTGGTTAACTTCCTCCCCTCAAAATCTTTGGTCTTGTGCTTAAATCAGAAAATATTATTTATCTCTGAGCCAAGAGAAACAATTTAAATAATAAACAACACTCTTGTTCGATGTGATTCTCTTTGCTTCAAATCTTGGCTAAAAATTCAGCAATTTATGCACATCTTCACGAAAATCACTAAAACGAAATATGCATTGAGCCAAGGAAGAAATATCTAGAAATAACACCACAGTCAGCTCTAGTGGTGGTAGTGTTAGTATTGGTTGCAAAAAAGTTATATTACACGCAAATACTTAAGAGCACATACATTCAATAATGAAATGTTACATGCAATTATATGATGTCGGATATAAGACTGTGAGATCGGAGTGGAATGTTTTCGCTCAAGAGTCTCTTCAATCAGAAAATGAACAGGATATAAACAACAACTGTAACGGCAATAACTAAAGCAGAAGGTTAGAGGATAGGCAGAGCTTTCTCATGTTATCTAATAAATCCTTCTTGCATCCTTGGTCCAAAATCGCATTGATGTACCTGTAATATACAGGGATGTACACTGAAAGTACTTCTGTACTTTCAACCATTTTACTCGAACTAAAAAATAATATAACAGTATTTGTTTGCGATTTCATAGAGGTTGGATTGCTTTAGTTCATCCACAAAACCTCTGCAATAGAATTAATGACTGCAAACCACTCTATAACCTTACAAATAATCAGCATAGATAGCACAGATGTAATATCACTGTATCAATTTATATTACTAATGTTATAGAAATTTGAACGGAGATAATTTGTGACTGTTTTGTAGTTTTTCACAGTGCCAATACTAATGAACTAAGACTCCTCTTTAAGCTTACGATAAGGAATATCTAAACAAACATTAATACAACATGTCTTATCTCTTTACAGAGATAGGTTATAGGAAGTAAAATGGAAAAGAGGAAGGGAAAATTCAAATATTAACTGGATGGATAACATCAATAAATGGACAGGCTTAAATGCAATGAGTGCAACTTTGCAATCTAAGAAAGACCTGGATGGCAATTCTTGATAGTCAACCTGCTGGAACTTAACTATACCGAATAGATATGATCTCTATTGAACTTTTAACAAGATACGATTGAGCATTTTAACCCCTTAAGCAGATGATGCTGGATTGGACAATAAATATGTATTCGCATAATTTGTAAACTGTATTATACAGTTACAGAAAGAAAAGAAGAAAGTGAAAGGCACGGCAGGTATCGAACCCAGTTCCATTATATTCACTTTCACTTAAGTTGTCTGCATCTGCACTTAATCATATTACTTATGAGTACATAACCGTGTCAATAGACATAATACTTACAGATCGTCTTCATTATGTATTCATGAACAGTCAGTTTCTCTTTCTCTCTCTCTCTCCCCCCCCCTCTCTCTCTCTCTCGATATTTCCCTTTCTTTTAAACCATCTCCTTCTCTCTGTCTCTTGTTTCTCCCTCAATTTGCTACACTTCTACACGTGCAAACACAAATGCATACACAAATATACACGATACTTATACACACTTGTGAGTGTGTGTGAGACTGTGTTTGTATATAAACACATATATGCATATCATGGAGATAGACAGGCCTACAGACAGTCAGAGAGACAACCGTATAATTTAGCGTACATTCTCGAGCAAAAACACGTATCCACAAACCCGGTTAAGCTAATTGCTCGAAAGCTGTACAAGAAACAACTGCAATGAACTCTAATGAAGTTTTATTGCCAAAAGAGACTTGAAGATGAGTTTTACATACACTTACTCACACACATACACACACACTCACATTGATATATGTACATATGATTGTATGTTTTTACATATGTATATATGTGTGTATGCGGGCGCGCGCGCGCGCGCGTGTGTGTGTATTCGTATGTGAATGTTTTTATTGATACTGATACCATAATTGTCACTAAGTCAGATGCCGAAGAAACATGTTGCTTGAATTTCCCCGTCTAATGTCTTTTAATCACGCAGTCAGCTGTAGTTTGATGTCGACAAAACAAAACACTGGCAGTATTAAATGTTGGTAGCTTGGTTGATAAAGCTATCGGTGTTTCGTTGTTGCTATTGGTCTTGTTAGCCATATCCTTGTTTATCATAGTAATTAGTAATATCGATTGTTGTTTCATGTAATAAATGAAATAATAATAAACGAATACAGGATAAATGTGACTTTTGGGATTTTACTCGTAGATACACGTATAACATTTTTAGCTGCTTAACTTTGGCGACTTCATACAACTTATATATTTTGTGTGCATAGTTTCGATGGACGAAATACAAGTCCCAAACTATATGCAATCTTTCCTATTAGCAATAAATTTCTATTCACATATTCCGTTGGGACGTGGAAGAAAACCTTCACGATTCCTCTATCGTGCACTCAACTTTGCGGAGTCCATTCATGTCTAGGTGGCACACATCAAGGAATTTTATCGCAACATTGTAAACTGAAGAAAAACTCGTGATTTAAATTGTACTATTAGTGCTTACATAGTTGAGGTTTTGCAACACTGTATCATACACGCATACATACTCAGACATATATGTAACAATATTATTGTCATGTGTATAAGTATGTACATATATTGTGTGTTTTGTATGATGTATGTATATCTATTTCAACGAAGTTGAATTGGCTGTTTGTTAGTTAAGTGTCCTGGCTATACATACAGCATTAAGTTGTTGCCTAAATACCAACTACTGTCCTTGCAGCAACATAGTCATCCTAGACGTTCTTGTTAAATTATTACATTATGCTATAAAGAACAAACTTCCTTCCTGGATCATATAAACTGATAGAACCGATTTCCCGGTTTCTGTGGAGTATATATAATCTCCGCTGGACGGGACGCCAGTCTGTCGCAGGATTACTCATTTTTCACAGTTAATTTGACTGGAGCAACGTGAAATAAAATGCTGCGATCAAGAACATAACGCATCACCCGGTCCAGAAATCGAAACCACAATTTTACGATTCTGAGTTCAGCAACCTGACCACTAAGCCACGCATCTCCACACTATACAATGTTTTATACCAAATACAATGCACTTCTTCAATCGCAGAAATAACACCAAGAAGCTAAAAGGTTTGGAAACCGAGTAGAGTAAAATGTAATATTCTCATGTGTTCTATGAAAGATATAAATGTAGAAAATAAATGCAAATGTAAAAAATATGTAAGCGCAGTATTTTCTACAACCATTTTGGATGGTTTAGTCACGACTGAGGACTTTGAAATCCAGCTCTTGTTAAAAGCAAGTCAGTCTGGTGTATCCCATATTTCGCCCAATTGTTGATTACGAATGAACTCACTGACGTATGAGATGTAAGAGAAGTGTGGCGATTTCAACTAGAAATTGAAGTTTAACACCAGACTCGCTTCTATGAATACTATATTCCTATTTTACAGTGATGTCATGATATAGGTATTCTACCTTACCATGCATTAGACACTATCGTCAAAATCCTCGTTGTTGTTCTCTTGGTTATTAATTTCCTTCATTCTACTTTCTCCTCCTCTTCAATACCACCACCGTCACCACCACTGCCGCCACCACCACCACCATTACCACCACCGCTACCACCACAATTACTGCCACCACTACCAACACCATCTTTCATATATGTATGGTAACCTACTATTTACGTTAGTAATCTCTCATTTTTTCTTAGGGCGTTTCAATGAAGTTTCAGATGGTTGATGTGAAGTGGTAGTTTGATACAGAATATCAACGCAGAAATCATTATTACTATTATTTTGGTTTGTCTCAGGTTCGGTCTTATTCCTGATAGGGATTCTGTGGAAAGCAGGTTACTACCTGTGACCTTAAGTATCCACAAGTTTCAGCAGTCTTTCAAATGCTTAGGACACTCCCAATAATCTTTACTGTCCCTAATAAACAAATCATTATTATCATTATCATCATCATTGTTATTATTATTATTATTATTATTATTATTATTATTACTATTATTATTATTGTTGTTGTTGCCAACATGGCAGTAGTTTACGTTTAATTCGCTGTTAATCTCATGCATTCTAATGTAGTTACCTTAACATGTTAGGAAGTGGTTCACCTCAACATTTGATACTGTTACCATATTTGTTTTATTAAATTCCAGGACGAATAAACCGGTATTTATGTTAAATCAATTATAATTTAACTGTATTTCCACAGATAATCAGATATCTATATTACCTTTGTTTGTGATAAATTTGCTGCACCATTTTAAAATTAGTCCTATTTAAAAACTGTTGTATTGCATCTACGTGACGTTAAAAGCCTCAATTTAATAATGCATTGCTGAGGAAATGTTACTGAAAATCTGATGTGAAATGCAAATAGATATCTTTAAGTATTATTAAAATCTGATTCAATAACATGCGCACTAAATACCTGCCTTTATACATGTTACTCCTATTCAAATTCAGCAGTTTGTTTTTTCTCTAATGTTCAAGTATGATGAATATTGTTCTGTCACGTTTAGCTCTAAGATAGTTATAATATTTTACTTATACATATATGTAAACCTGTTCCTATCTATATATATACATATATATAAATGAATGTCATCATATCTATGGCTGCTTATGTGTGTATATGAATGTATGCATTTGTATATTGATATATACGTACATGTCTGTGCACGTATGCATCGATTTTAAGGTTGTTCCCATCTGTTATATTTATCGTCACCATATCTATGACTCGTCTCATTGTTATAATTTCCACCACCATAACGGTTTCCGCTGTTATTATAACTGCTTCCGGTAGGATTGTAACCAGTTCCACTGCTCTGAGTATAATTACTTCCACCAGTGTTATATGTGCTTCTTTTATCAGTGCCGATACTAGCATTGTAACGACTCTCACTACTATGGTAGCCATGATCTGCGGGTGGATCCCATGCTTGGGAAGGTTTACCCATTTCTAGATTTAGCTTTTGATCAGCTTCAACTTTATCACTGGCTCCACCATAGTTTTGTTGGGACTGTGTGTCACTAGTATTATAGAAACTGCGGTCCTCTGTGACAGGAGTTTTCATCTCTTCATTCTCAAATGGTTTATAGGCATATGCTTTATTTAGATAAATTAGGGCTGGGGCATAGAGGACATTGCTGATACAAATTAAAATATTGAGAGCTAAGAAACCAATCGAATGGACGATTCCACCGGCAACTATTGGTCCGATAGCATAAGCCAAAGAATAAGATATGTCAGCAATAGCATAAACGCTACCATAGACGGATACATGTCGAGTGTCGACTAGATATCCAAGAGTTGGCAAAAGTGCCGTGTCTACACAAGCTATACCAAAGCAAATACCGGCAATTGGAAACATAAGAAAAGTGAAAGTAGTAGCGAAGGGGATGAAAAAGCAAGAAACCCCTTCTAAAGCAAGTCCTGCAGCAGCGAGAACCCACAGTTTATTTGGACGTCTTTCAGCAAATTTTACTGTTAAATAGACTCCAGCTATGTGCGGTAAGAAAGCGGGCAACCAAATGAAGCCCATTTCCCATTCACTAGCGTCCATCGTATCTTTCATCCAGAGTGAAATCGTGGGCTCGAGGAAAGCCAACGAAACATTAGCCATTGCTAAAGCACCGGCACAATTAGCGATGTAAGGGTCCATGAGGAGTTTGTAAATAGGAGTTCCCTTCATTCGCTGGTCCTCTGGAATTTTGGATCTTTGAGCTCTCACTGGTTTCATAACGAGAAGTAAGAGAAAACCATCGATAAGCGACATGGTTGCCAAAAATAAGAACGGCACCACTTTACCAGCAAATTCATAAAGAATACCACCAAATGGTGGAGCCACTAAACAACCAAATGATATAAAGGCCAAAGCAATGCCAAGAGCTCTACTACGTTCGGATTCTTCCGTGTATCTATCAGCAATCATAGCCAAACCTGATGTATCGGCGAATGCCGATCCCAATCCCTGCAGACTCCGGGCCATAAAAAGCACACCATAGCTTTCTCCAAATGCAAATACAGCGGTTGATAGAAATATAATAATCAAACCAATCATCATTGGCATATCGTAACCTATTCGATCAATCAAAGCCCCTGTAAAGGGATTGACCATTAACTGAAGGATAGCTTTTGAAGCAAATAAGAAGCCTATCGCCCCTCCTTCACTACCATAATCGATGGGAGGCGGTGGTATAGATGTCGTCGTTTCACTAACGACTGTATACCAGGATGTGGTGTTAGGTGCCCCGGTTACATTGCGATAGATGCGATTGTACTTAATAGGTGCCTTAACTGTCGTTGTCATGGATTCATGAGAAAATGAATTTCGAAGATAATTTGGTATAATTGGAACAATGACCATGTAAAGCATGTTGTCCAGCAGTAAAGCAACACAGACAATGATTAAGACTAAGCGGCGCTGATGTGACGGCTCATGTATGTAGGTACCAGCCCTGTCCATCATTTCAAAGAGTTTATCGCGTAGCTGAGGTATCGACGCCATTTTGTTATATTTTTGTGTGTGTTAAAACAACAATCTTAATAGCTAGCAAATAGTTCGTAACTTTATATTATATGAATTTAATAAGATAAGCAACAGTACTTTCCTTAATTATTCACAACTGCACATTTTCCTTTGATTTTATCAATACAGTTTCTGTCATCATTAATTAAGTTTGATATTTTCCAAATATGATAGACATTAGTTTCCGTGTGAAATTTCCGTTGTTAAGGACCACTTCATAATGGAATCAATAAATATCCTGCATGCATTACCGTTGTTCGATAATTTCTCAGTTTATCAGATCTTCGCTGATTTTACAGTTCTTTTCTATTTGAACAATTCTATGTGTTAAGTGTTCAGATACAAGAAAATATGTTTCTTAATATTTATTTACATTTTTTAACGAGTCAAAATTCCAGAACTGCGTGTAAGAGTACTGACACGTTCCTTAAATACCCGTGTTTGTTATCAATGTCTTTTATTGGTATGGGTACAGCATACAAGGAAGACTTTCGCGTTGTGTGGTATTTGGTTAAGGTGATTCAAAATGGAAATGGTTAACGAAATATATTCGTCCTCTTCTGTTGACTTGCCAACCGAACTTACTCACCGAGTGGCTACTGTCCTCGTTTTCTTCAGCCAATCAGGGGTCCCGCTATTAGATCAGTTGCAGCAAGGTCACTCTCATTGTGTCCCGGACCCCCTGAAGAGCAGAAGAAACGAGATTGTTAAAGTAGTTAATGTGATATTATTATTATTATTATTATTATTATTATTATTATTATTATTATTATTATTATTATTATTATTATCATTATTATCATTATTATTATTATTATTATTATCATTATTATTGTTATTATTATTATTATTATTACTTAGTTTGATTAGAGCTAATAGTGTTGTAAAATGGTAGTAGTTTTTATTTATGTGCTATGAATTTTACCTGAAGAATAAAAGTATATCAAAATTACAAAAGCTATACAAGGGACAAGCAGTTACAACAGCATTCGGAAACACCTATCAAAATGACTCAACATCATATATATATATATATATATATATACATACATGCACATATACATATATATATATACACACATATATATATATATACATATATATATATGTATGTGTGTGTAGGTTTATATATATAAATATGTATGTATATATACACACATATATATACGTAGATGTATATATATATATATATATATATAT
>NC_068985.1:24054918-24055559 GCF_001194135.2 Octopus bimaculoides
ATATATATATATATATATATATAAAGCAAATATAAAAGAAGAAAACAATTTTATCTAACCCTAACTGTTATGTTACTTGTCATGAAACTGAATCTACAGGGAATATTTAGCGGAATAATGGCATGTGATAAAGTATAATGGCTGAAATTTTCGATTATAAGCATAAAATTAGATCAAACACTTTATAAACATGAATCTAATATAAAAAGAAATATGCACCGAACCGTCTACAAACAACATATGTATCATATGTGAAGACAACATGCTAACCTTTGCATCAAAACTACTGAGCATTTCTGCCATCGACCTCAGCTCCACATAGCCTATATAAAATATATCACCTTAAGTCTTAAGCACATATTTATTTTTAGTGAATTAAAAACTCTCTCTTATAAAATGTGTAATAGAATTTACTTTAATGTGTAATAGAAGATTTTAGCCATTTTATTTTATAAAATGCGATTAATATTAGGGTGTTGTAGAGTCTTTTTTGAAAATCATAATAACGATGAAAATTTTACACGAGAACACTTTGTTAAATTTTGAATAAACATTCATTATATTATTTAGATTCAAGTGCAACAAAATATCAGAGACCTCATATGTCAGCCAATACATACATACATATATATATATATATA
>NC_068985.1:24056372-24066248 GCF_001194135.2 Octopus bimaculoides
GCTGTTAAAATTCATGTGCAATAGATTGCTTATATTTCTACAATATACAAAACGTTTAAACAATTTGTATACAATTCCTAATATTATTTAATTATAAAAAAGACATTAAGATGGTTTTTTTTATATATATACAACAAATGGCTGTATAGGTCCAGTAGAATAAAATAGAAATCAAAGTGCTCCATAAGCAAAAGAGGTTGAGAATCACTGCACTAGATTATGAAAGACACGTAGTTCTAGTGTCTTAGACCGTTCTCGGAATATTTATTTCTATCTCGGGTTAATTTTTAAATAAATAATTTAATTTGATTTAATCTAATTCAGTTTAATTTTCAGTAAAAACATTTAATGTTCAAAAAAATCAATAGACATAATGAGATACAGAGGTTGTTTTAAATCAGTAATATGGATTCCAAAAATATCGCTATTATAAAAATTATGAAATGGAAGCTAGTGAAGATGATTGTAAATGTTCCTTTCTCAATGTGGTTCTTCTACCTGCAGAAATAGCAACCACATAACCCTAAAAAACCCAGAGATGTTGAAACCGTTTGGTTCTGAAACCCGGATGAAAGTATAAACTAAATCTCTTACAGCGTAGAAAATCCTATTCCTAAAAATCTTATTCATAATGTAAGCCACAGTACATGAATTAAAGGATAATTATGCATGATAACAACTTTATTATCAACAGAGAAAAGAAAAAAAAAACATGCTTTTTAAGTCAAGCTTGTATGCAGAGAAATGTGAGGAAAACGCATTCGCTTGGGATATATTCAACCCTGTTACGTAAGAACACTTAGAGCCAGAAATGAAAGAGAAATTGAGTTCCGAGTTTAAAAGCAGTCAAAGTAGGATTTATTTTTATCCTTCTGCAGATGTAAAATAAAGTACCAGTTAAATGCTAGGGTCAGTTTATTTGATAGCTCCTTCCTTGAAGTTTGTGGCCCTTGGCTCTGGATTAAGATTCATTATTATTTATTCTCGTATATCGTGAGTAGTGGAGATTTGTTATTGATATAAATATCCTGAGTTTTGGCTAAGATAACTTGATCTCTTCTGGATGAATTTGAACTTAATACCCAAAGGGACCTTGCTGTATTACCCTATGATGTATGGATCAGCACACTACCATTTGGACTACACCACAATCCTTTACAATTATTATAATTACGAGCCTGCGAAACTGTCTCTACGAGTTTACTTAGTTTACTCTTTTACTCTGTTTCAGTCATTTGACTGTGGCCATGCTGGAGCACCGCCTTTAGTCGAGCAAATCGACCCCAGGACTTATTCTTTGTAATCCTGGTACTTATAGTATCGGTCTCTTTTGCCGAACCGGGGACGTAAACACACCAGCATCGGTTTTCAAGCGATGTTGGTGGGGGGACTCAGACACACAAACACATACATATATACGACGGGCTTCTTTCAGTTTCCGTCTACCAAATCCACTCAGAAGGCTTTGGTCGGCCCGAGGCTATAGTAGAAGACACTTGCCCAAGGCGGCACGCAGTGGGACTGAACCCGGAACCATGTGGTTCGGTAGAATTACCTGTCAAAATCGCCTTAGATTATATCCTACGGTTTTCAAAATGAAGGATTACATTAGATAAAATAGCCCTAAATACTTATCCTACGTACATAAACGCGGATCGGTTGAAGCTAGAACGTTTTTGGTCATAGACCCACTAATTCAGGTTGACTTGGGATAGCTAAGAATACCAATATTGGTATCAGTGTTGTTATAAAGGAGAGTCGCCTAAAATAAACATCTTGGGTTAAGTACAATGCAATGCTTAGTTACTCCTATCTTCGTCTCTTTCATGGCATCCCTCATTGAGATAGTCTTTGTCTATTGCCTCGCAGATGTGAATATAGCGTTTAGGATCAATGGTGTTGCCCACAAACTATCCGACATGTTTTTGGCATTCATTGAAGAAGAGTTGGAAATGTCACAGATATTTATGTATGTATGTATGTATGTCTCTTCTGCTTTTTAATTATTAAAATATTCCACTGAAGAGGGAGCCGGTTTCCAAGAAAGATACAAGAATCCATCTTTGGGATGTAGTTAACACAGATAAATTCACATTTGGAACTTGCATATTTTTACTGTTCCACTCACAGGTTGGAATTGTAATGTACGAATCAGCCGATCGATTTCTTTTTCTGAAAATCCCAGTTTATCCCGATTCTCCTTTAAGCATTTACTAACAAAACCTAGTGCTCCAATTATTAGTGGTATGAATATGAATTCATAAGCCTGGATATAGAAGCTGAAGGTTTCGAAGCAGTTGTCCATGGATATCCTCTTTTTCTTTGATTTTCAAAGAGATATTTATATCTGCAGGGCAGCTAACCTCTATGATGGTACATACCTTTACCCGTCTGTCCCAAACAACAATATCCGGCCTATTATGCCTATGGATGTATATATGTACGTACGTACGTATGTATGTATGTATGTATGTATGTATGTATGTATGTATGTATGTATGTATGTATGTATGTATGTGCGTGTATGTAGGTATGTGTGTATGTATGTTTGTGTAAGCATATGTGTGCATGCATTTATTAAATCATACTTCAGAGACATGGAGAAATATGAAAATAAGCCTATATTACAAAATAGCTCTAATGCCTGTGTAGCAATGCAGGGGGTAAAATAACCATGGGTGGCTGTCAGCCTTTTGTACGTCCAAGAAGATTCTTTTTACTAATATATTGCAAGCTAGCATTTTTAGCTACTCACATTTGAGCTCCTTCACACACACACACACACACACACACACACACACAGAGTCTCTATCACCACTTTTCTGGTAATCGTAAAATAAATATGTACTCTACAAAAAGTATTCAGTATTCCTTCAGTTTACATGCTGTTATTTATAGCTATATATATGTGCTTCGAGATCCAGTTCTAGAAAAGAATTATTTCACGTTCGCCCGAAAGATTATAAAGATTATAAATATTTGTTATCAAAAATCTACACACACACACACACACACACACACACACACACACACACACATATATATATATGTATTTATATATACATGTGTTTATGTATATAAAAAAAAGAGGGAGAGAGAGAGGGAGAGAGAGGGGAGAAAGAGGGAGAGAGATCGATCACATGGATAGTTATGCGGAACCAGGAAAAATGTATGGTGCAAATGGTGTAAATGTGTATGTATGTATGTATGTATGTATGTATGGACGGATGGATGGATGTATATAGGCATCTATCTATTTTGCTCCCACACGTCACGCGTGCGCATCTCCCCCAGACACGCGCAGACCTTCTTGTAAATCTGACGTCTTCTGGCTATATACGCAATGTAGATTTTCTCCCCTTATTACCGTGAATGTGCATGGAAAAGACGTGATTTACGCATCCAAGACGTCATCTTGTTTATTGAGTCGATGGTTATTAGAAATACTTAAATATGTGTTTCTCACCTCTTATTCATCGTTTTTCTTCAGACTTCATTAAAAATTGAAAGACCTTGTCACTTAACCGGCTTTAACAGCGCCCAGAATGACCTGACGCATTCATAAATTCAATATATCGTAGCTAACTCAATACTTCAGTTTTGTTGTTATCACGCTGTCGCTTTTTCAAGATAGTATGGCGTTTAATTCCATTTGACTTTCCTTTCCCTCTCTCTCTTCCTCTCGTTCACTTTCTTTCTCTCTGTCTTTGTCTTACTCCTCCTCTCTCTCTCTCTCTCTTTGTTACTATTCACTGCCATAATACTTTAGCTTCTTCAACATGAGCGTTTTTTTTTTCTTCTCGTTCTTTGCCGTCATTATATTTGCTCATCTCGTGTGTGTATTTACTATTTAATTTCTCTGGCAGTCGTTAATAATAAATACTTAATGTGTTGATGATTAAATAACCACAACTGAGGAGATATTTTTGAAAAACAAAAGAGGAAAACTAGAACTGACATCTTCAGTGTTACACAAGCTATGAATGTAGCGATCATGGTTGGCCGAAACCTTTCGGTAGTTAGTCGCGTTCCTTTAGATTCTGAGTTCAAATCTCAGAGGGATTGACTTTGCCGTTCATCTTTCTAAGGTCTATAGAATAAGCACCGCTCAAATACGGTGATATCCATATTATTTCAATAACCTTCCCATAAAAAAAAATTTGGCCTTATATTTTAAATATAATAATAATAATAATAATTTTTATTTCTTTATTGCCCACAAAGGGCTAAACATAGAGGAGACAAACAAGGGCAGCCAAAGGGATCAAGTCGCTTACATCGATCCCAGGATGGAAGGCAAAGTCAACCTCAGCGGAATTTGAACGGGGGAACGTAACGAGAAATGAAATGCCGCTAAGCATTTTGCTCGGCGTGTTAACGACTCTGCCAGCTCGCCGTCCTAATAATAATAACAATGATAATAATAATAATAATCCTTTCTATTAAAAGCACAAGGCCTAAGATCTTGAAGGAGATAAATCGATTACATTGACTCCAGTGTTTCACTGGTACTAAATTTATCGACAACGAAAGGATGAAAGGCAAAGTCGATCCTGGACGGAAATTGATCTGGAAACGTAAAGACGGACGAAATGCTGTTAAACATTTTGTCCGGTGTACTATCAACTTTGCCAGCCTACAACCTTAATAATGATAATAATAATAATGATGATGATGATGATGATGATGATGATGATGATGATGATGATGATGATGATGATGATGATGATGATGATTCAAATTTTAGCAGAAGGAGCAACAATTTTGCGGAGAGTGGGTAAGTCGATTGCAATGACCCTAAATATTTGTCTGTTACTTATTTCATCGACCTCAAATTGATAAAAGATAAATTCAACCTCTGCGAGATTTGAACTTAAACGCTTAAATTTGAAACAATTAATATTATTATGACTTTTATCTTTTACGACTGGAAAGACCACAATAAGGAAAACTAAACTGAAAGTTGTACCGATCTTTGACTGATCTCTAACTGATGGGTTGGAGAGATGTTTTACTCAATATTTCCATCCGCATCATAAAAAGATTACAATGTTTCATATGTCCTATCTAAATCCCCTACCAACCCCATCACCCCGTCAAACGCTCCCAAAATTCCACGTCACAGAGAAGTATTTAATTTACTGGCAGTCTTCCTGCCAGTAAATTTGACATTTATGTCATGTTGGCTGGATGTTAAAATCAAAAAAAAAAAAGTCCTATTAACCAACTTTATTATATATTATCGCATCGCTTGAAGACTTGTTCAGGAGAGATTACTGCGCGGTGCTTTCAGTGACACATTTCCCACTGCCATTTGCACACCTACCATCACTTCCATCGCAAATAACACCGCCAATACCACCATCGTCCCAATAACTACCACCAGCAACATCATTAATAATACCATCATCATTTACAATGCAGGAATTATAACATAGAGCTTTCACTGATTTTCGACAGTTAATGAAAATTTCGAATAAGCCGAAAAAAAGCAGATTGTGGTGGTGGTGGTGGTGGAGCAATCCTTGTGACGTCATGGTTCTCTCTCGCTGCTCTTAACACAATAACGTAATCTATCGTTGGGAAAACAGTAACGTTACACTCCTAATTTGCATTAGTGACGGAGCCATTGTAGTACAAATGGCTCTAATCAGGAACTGATAGCCATGGAACTGGCTAATTCTGGTCATATGACATTGTTACTTTTAATATAATATTTCCTATATTAACAAATTGCCCTGTTTGTTTTCTTTTAGTCTTTTTATTTTTACTCTGGAGTTGGGTGGAGAGAAGAGATACCATTATGCCATATGATGGTGCTGTTCACATTTGAAGGTTATTAGGTTATTGGCCACGCATAACAATAAGAAAAAAAATATAGTTTCAACTGAATTGTACCTTCACGCAGTCGTTCGGCCCGCTAGATATAGCAACCAAATCTCTATTAAACCCTATCCTGTCAAAGAGCTCTTTGCATGGCCTCTCCTTATGGTAGTCAAGTATGCCTCAAATTACATTATATTGTCTTGAAAGTGACAGGACACATTGGATAAATAGTCTAAAATACGCAATATCAGTAAAAAGAACGGGATGACCATCTCTGGAACGCCTTTAGTTATAGGCTTGTTTAGTCAAGGCTGAATTGCGGTCAGCAATAATCCCTTCTACTGGAGGCACAAGGCCTCAAATTTGTGGGGAGGGGATTAGTCGATTACATCGACCCCAGTGCGTAACTGGTATTTATTTAATCGACCTCGAAAGGATGAAAGGCAAAGTCGACCTCGGTGGAATTGGAACTCAGAACGTAGCGGCAGACGAAACACTGCTAAGCATTTCGCCCGGCGTGCTATCGATTCTGCCAGTTCACTGCCTTTTTAGGGGTCAACAATAATAACAACAAAGAAACAACAACAATAATCAGAAATTCAAGCTGAACATTGGTTATGTCAACCATCACCTGTCTGGGAAAGTTTATTTAGGTAATGGCCTCCGTTACCTTGTCTCCATCGCTAAATTCCTGCTATTGTACATTTCTTACAAATACACAACGGTAGGAATTTAGAAATGGAAAAGGTTAGTCGATTGAATAGTTCCGGAGTACACCAGCGGCATTTTATAGATCCCGGTAATACAAAGCTGAAACAAATACCATGAGGCATTTTGTTCGGCCCTCTACCGATTTTGCAAATTCAGAATCAATAAAATCTATCTATGTATGTATAAGGCGGCGAGCTGGCAGAAACGTTAGCACGCCGGGCGAAATGCTTAGCGGTATTTCGTCTGCCGCTACGTTCTGAGTTCAAATTCTGCCAAGGTCGACTTTGCCTTTCATCCTTTCGGGAGTCGATTAAATAAGTACCAGTTACTCACTGGGGTCGATATATTCGACTTAATCCGTTTGTCTGTCCTTGTTTGTCCCCTCTGTGTGTAGCCGTACTTTTGGGCAGTAAAGAAATAAGAAACGTTAGCACGCCTTTCATCCTTTCGGGGTCGATAAATTAAGTACCAGTTACGTACTGGGGTCCATCTAATCGACTGGCCCCCATTCCCCCTCTAGAATAGAAAAGTAAATGTATGTATGTATGTATGTATGTATGTAAGTAGCTATCTGTCTGTCTGTCTGTCGACCCGTCTGTTTGGCAGTATGTCGTCTATCTATCTATCTATCTATTTATCTAACTTTTTACATATCTATTAATATATATATATATATATATGTAACTCTATCTCAATTTCTGTCTGCCTATCTGTTTTTCTCTTTGCCTATCTCCCTCTCTCTTTTTCTTTTCTTTCTCCCTATTCGTTTCTCTTGATTTTCCTTCCATCGTCTGTGGATATCGTCATAAATAACCTTTATTTACTGATTGTAACAATTAAAGGGTCAACTCCATGTTATGAAGACTTCGTTATATAATTTCACGTTTTCTTTAAATCATCACCTTTTTTTTTTACCATTCTTCATTTACCATTCCTCATTTACTCTGACTGATCTCTCACTCTGTCTGCCTGTCTCTGTCACACTCTCTCTCTCTCTCTCTCTCTCTCTCTTAACATTTATATCTCTCCATCTCCCTCTCTTTTTCTCTGACTCAATTTTATTCACAACCTCTTTTCAGTTTTTCAAATAAAATTTGAAAAAAATCTAATATATTTTTCTTTTGATTTACTCTTTTAATTTTAGAATTTTCTGGTATTTTTTTTATCATTGCATTAATATTTTTACATTATTTTTATTATTTTCATTCCAAAAAAAGATACTTTTTTTTTGTTTAGTTTCCTTTGATTTTTCAAAATATTTGATTTGTATTGTGTGGTATGTAAATTTAGCTCGTTAACTCAAAAGATCTCATTAACTGAGCGTACGTGTTCATTTGTTGAACACATAAAACAGGAAGTTAAACGCATCAATAACAGTTGATCATTGATAACGACATTTTATGACAAGCAGTCATTTTTTTCTTTTTCCTTTTCTTATTTTTCCTTGCTTGAAGTTCTTACCTCATCCTTTTCCTCTCTCTACGATTTTCTTTTCCTTTCTGTTTTTTTTTTAAGAAACGATATGATTAAGCTCATTTGTCCAACGAAGTATTTATTAGATATTTTTCATATTTGTTGATTGGTGGGAGCGGGGGCAATCCCACTCTCCCTATTACGCCTTAATCAGACCAGATCAATCAATAAAGCCAAAGCGTAAACTATTGAATCTATGTGTTAGAAATAGCAACGGAGTCTCCCTCAAATCACATATTACTCTTTTGAAAAAGAACATCACATCGAGTTATGTAGCCTGGCGTTTTCTATAGGCAAACCATGCTCGCAACCTTTTTGATCACAGATTTTGTTGGATCAAGACCGACTTTTCACTAAACAAGTTGTGAATCTCGTGTGATTATATGATGACTATGGTGTCGATAATTTTGCTGATATTAGTAATAATAAAGCTAATGATGAGAGTATAGGTGGTTTATCATTTGTATAATAAGGATAGTTATTATTATTGTTGTTGTTATTTCTCGAAATGTAGGGATGTCTTTGAGGTATCTCAATGATAACTTGGATTAAATCACGATTTATTTAACGATGGAAAATTCTTCCTTTTCTCATTTTCTAAGCAAGATGCTTCGGAAATTTTGGAGATCTACTCCTGGCAATGAGGTAGAGGGAAAAAAATCTATCTTTCAGAGATTTTACAAATTGAAATGAATTGAGTTTAACTAATAAATCTTTTCTTCTGGGAAGCAGAATGAGCTATAAGCTATTACTTTGCCACTGATCACGCCTTCAAAAAGAAAACGTTTTGAAGAACAAACAAACAGACAAATGAAAATGAATGCAATCAAATAACTTGACGTAACAAACATTTATATTTTAACACATGGACATGATAATGATATCTCGAATAATGTTGGTATTGAGGACAACAGCAATAGTTTTGCTACCATTGTTAATCAAAGAAAGAAATTTGGTACATGTTAGATTCGGAGAGTACATAGGAGAAGTGTGTTACTAAAATTCTTCAAGGCGGTGGTCCAGTATGACCGCAGTCTAATGACTGAAACTAGTAAAAGATAAAACACACACACACCCCACACGATGAACTGGCACTCCGTCGCTTACGACGACGAGGGTTCCAGTTGATCCGATCAACGGAACAGCTCGCTCGTGAAATTAACGTGCAAGTGGCTGAGCACTCCAGAGCCACGTGTACCCTTAACGTAGATCTCAAGGAGATTCAGCGTGGCACAGAATCTCACAAGGCTGGACGTTTGCAATATAGCTACTGCTCAATTTTGCTGAGTCGATGAGAGCAACGTGAAATAAAGTGTCTAGCCCAAGGACACAACGCACCGTCGGGTATCGAACTCACAACCTTACGATCGCGACCCAAATATCCTAACCACCAAGTTACGCAGCTTCACTGCTGATAAACACATTCGTACCTAAGACGGAATCAGATATTCTCAAAGCATAATGTCAATCCTGAAACTGCAGTTATGGTAACGGCGATGGCAGCGTAATAGTGGAGATGGGTTAACGAGGTTGGGCTAACGGGGAAAGGGTCTTGCAGGGGTAGGATTTTGCAGGTATATGGTTTTGCAGGGATAAGGTCTTGCGAGAAGAGCAGAGGGAGGTGTTCAAAGCTAGAAGGAGACAAAACAACAACGCTTCACATTGTAGCTGAAACAATTAGGAGGACATCGGTAGGAACAAACCTAATCGTAGTCCAAGTAGTAGTAGTAGTGGTGGTGGTGGTGGTGATGGTGGTTTTGGTAGTGGTGGTGGTGGTGGTAGTAGTAGTAGTAGTAGTAGTAGTAGTAGTAGTAGTAGTAGTAGTAGTGGTGGTGGTGGTGGTAGTGGTGGTGGTGGTGGTAGTGG
>NC_068985.1:24068299-24076438 GCF_001194135.2 Octopus bimaculoides
TATGGAGAGAGAGAGAGCGAGAGAGAGAAAGAGAGATAAAGAGATAGATAAATAAAAAGATAGTTAGCGAGATAGATAGATAGATAGATAGAGAGAGAGAGAGAGAGAGAGAGAGAGAGAGAGATAGATAGAGAGAGAGAGAGACAGAGAGCATTGTTTTGTAACAAGCATCCATTCCTGGAATGTAAATAATGGCAACAGTGAAACTGCTGGACTTTAGAAATGTCTTGCAGTGTTCTATTGTTCCACTTACAGATTGTATAAGCAATGCACGTTTTGTTACTTCCTTTGCTTGACTTTTGTATCACTTTAATGTAGGTTAAGCGACAACAAAGCTTTCGTTTTAAACAACGTAATTGACCACCGATGTTAAGAATAAAGAGGCGAGATGATGAGGCCACGGAAACATTGCAATCTCAGAAACCACTGTCGTAGAATCTCCCTCGTGGGTCAGAAAGTAAGAATGCTGGAATAGAAGTTTGGTAACATCAATGATTTCTTGCTGATTGATACGGCTATCGGTTTCATGTTCTTTTATGCCAATATAAGCAGTCCCCGAAATTGAACCGTTCGATTATCGTACTCGCCTGTCATTCGAAAGTCGGAGGAACAAAATATTTGAACGGGTGAATCTCTGGATCACCATTTATACATGTATGTATGTATGTATGTATGTATGTATGTACGTATGCATGTATGTATGTATGCATGTATGTATGTATTTATGTATATATGTGTGTATGTATGTATGTATTATGTAAAATGGTAAAGAGCCCCTTCGGTCATGAATGACCATGGGATTACATCTAGAATGTTCCCTTCCGAGGCACAATTCCGAGCAAGGTTGTTTATGGAAGACCCAGCAGTCGCCCATGCATACCTGCCTCTCCTCCCCACGTCACTGATGTTACCCAAGGGAAAAGCACCAGCACTACTGGGAAAATAATCAAAATAACAGATTCCCATTCATGTTCTCAAAGAATGAAAGTTATACATATCAACGTTGTACATAGCATGCTGTTGTTGTTGATGTTGTTGTCAACATTTAAATAAGTAAATATATGATCTATGACACTCCAGATATGACCAGCTGACCATTATTTTATTTCCGTATATTCTATCTATGTTTATTACTCAGCATGTCTTTCATTTCCTAAATACTGTAGGATCTTAATTTGAGAAGAATTTGATTGTAATTTCTAACATGTAAAACGACCACACAAAGGTTTTCTTGCTAACTCGTTGACGTAGTACGTAATTGAGTTACATTCACATCCAGTACGTTAATCGAATTACGTCCAAACCACGAAATGGGAAAACATTTATCCGCATCGTAATATGAGTCCATAGTTTGATTTCTCCCATCATTTTCTCAAAGCCTCATTATCCATTTAGTTTATTATTTAATCAAGTTTCTAATTTTGACATCAATCGTTTCCTTGTCTGATGTAGATTAATTTTCTAAATGAATAAAGTGCATGTTGTTTTCTAAGAATTGTTTTATATGATTAAATATCGATTTGACTAAAACATAGCTGAATGAAACAATTATTCCGTCTATCTATCTATCTATCTATCTATCTATCTATCTATCTATCTATCTATCTATCTATCTATCTATCTATCTATTTATCTATCTATCTATCTATCTATCTATCTATCTATCTATCTATCTGTCTTTACATACACATACACACATATATACACACATACACACACAAACACACGTACACATGTCTGCTGAATATCTCCCTACATACATGTGTGTGTATCCATGTGCGTTACTTTTCTCGGCCAAACATATTCTTGCTGTTCCCTGGATTTCTATTCCTTGTATTCAATGCCTAACGTTCCTTTCCTGAGCTAATCATTGCATCCTTACAATAAAATCTAGGTGCTCATGTTATTGTAGTTTTCAAATGTCGAAATAAACCGAACATTAGTATATGTTGATAAAACGATATGATAATGTAAATGAGTGATACAGAGATTACAAATTCAAAAAAACTTGATTCAACGAATTAAACCAAAAGAATTACAAGGGTTATAATGAATGAGATATGTAACGAATGAGATGAACATTATGAAGAGCATTTTGAAAATTATGGGGTTCGGGTTGAGCTAGCAGGGAAAGGGTCTCGAATACGTAAACTTTTTTATGAACGCAATACTTTTCAAGTTTATAGTTTTGTCTCACAAAGATGAACGCTCGGCTCTTCCTTCATTTTCCTTCAACTAATGTTTTTGTTTTCTCTTTCTGTTTCTTTATCATTTAAAGATATATATTCGCTGGACTAAGGTTTGAAAGAACTAATCAATAAAATGTGACATGTTAGTTAGCTATATATGTATATATATAAAGGAGAAAGACTCCCTTTGGTCATGACTGACCATGGGATTGCACCTAGAAAGTTCCCCTCCGAGGCACAAGTCCAGGCAAGGTTGTTTATGGAAGACTAGCAGTCACACATGCATACCGGTCTCCCCTCTCCACACCACCAATGTTATCCAAGGGAAAAGCAAAGGCTGATACAGCTTGGCACCAATGATGTCGCAACTCATTTCTACAGCTGAGTGAACTGGAGCAACGGGAAATAAAGTGTCTTGCTCAATAACACAACACACAGCCCGGTCCTGGATTCGAACTCACTACCTCATGATTGTGAGCCCGACACTCTAACCAGTCAGACATTCATACATACATACAAATATATGTGTGTGTGTGTGTGTGTGTGTGTGTGTTTATAGATATATTACTATGCACACATTTATGTGTACATATATATCTATACACGCACACATACATACACAGACGCAACCACATTCACATATACTCATTCATACACACATAAATGTGCACATGTCTATTTGTTTTGGGCGTATGTATCTATCTGTGCTATGTGTGTATGTATGTGCCTGTGTGAGAGCTTAATTTATAGTGATGTCCGTAGATGTAAACTTTTTCCATTATTGAAAGTAATTAAATGCGAAAATATATAACAATAAGCATGTTCTAAGGACGCGCATGCTCACTGAGAGCCGGTGCTTTTCCCTTCTTTCATAGCGTAGAATGATAGAGCTATATATATATCTTAGCTACTTTACATGCCAGTTAATTTCAGGTAACATTTTTGTGTGATGACGTATTCTAGACATCAACGACAGAGAACCTACGAGGTCGCTTGACCTACAAGAATTAGTAGCTAAATTATCCCTCAAATCACACCCCACTGTCTTAAAAGAAATCACATGTTGGGTTTCCTGAGACATGGGAAAAAAGGGGATAGTCTTTGCTAGAATACTTTCTATCAAGGTTTGCTCAATCAGGGTTTATCTGAGGTTAAACGACAATGATAACAACAACAGCAGCAGCAGCAGCAGCAGCAGCCACAACAAGAACAACGAGTGAACAGATGAAGAAAGGTAGTATGGAGTAATGAAACCCCTGCAGTAAATTTGAATTCAGTACTATGGAGAGGTACAAAAGTTGAACCAAACGCCATTCGTGAATGAGTATGGCTGGGTAACATGTACAATGCTTTCACTAATTGTTTTAGGAGTCTGTGTAGTCACAAGCAGTCATAAGCATCTTGCCGCTCACCTTTGCACTTGACAAAGTGGAAGTCCAAAATAAGACAGCTGGAGAGAAAGCGGGGAAGTAACAGAAAGAAAGAGAGCGACGGAGAGAGAGAGAGAGAGAATGAAAGAAAGAAAGAAAGAAAGAAAGAATGAAAGAAAGAAAGAAAGAGAAAGAAAGAAAGAAAGAAAGAAAGAAAGAAAGAAAGAGAAAGAAAGAGAGAGAAAGAAAGAAAGAAGGAGAGAGAAAGAAAGAAAGAAAGAAATAAATAAATAAAGAAAGAGAGCGACGGAGAGAGAGAGAGAGGGGGCTACACTCAGCACTCGGTTGGTACTCATCGCACCTGAGTAGACAGAAGCAACGTGAAATGAAATGTATTGCTAAAGAGCAAAATACATTGCTCGACCCAGGAATAAAACTCACGACCATTTTGTTCATGAAACCTAGCGTCCTAACCACTAGGCTATGCTCTTTCATAAGCACAGTTAGTCTAACACATATGACGTGACTCATTCAGGTCATATCGCCTCAACGAGTGTTTCGGTCTACATTTGGAGGTAATAAAATTCTTTGTAATGTATTCCGTTTACGCAGTGAGTATTTCAACTGAACATTTCTTTTTCTTTCACTACGAAATATATGAGTTCCAAAACTATCGAAAATATTCATGGTAACTCTTTTACTCTGCTTCTATGCTCTGTGTGACGTTCCTTTTGTGTAATGAACGAACACTGAATCCAAATGCATTGCAAAATGTGACATTGCGACTAGTAGGAGGAGAAGAAGATGCAAACAATTTTGTAAAATATGCTTATTAAAACGGTTAAAAGAAAAAAAAATATGGTATAATAAGATGCAGCGGCAAAATAGCATGAAGAGGAGACATTTTGCATGAATGAAACAGAGGTGAAAGGGGATGAATGGGGTTAAATGAAAAGACACTAATGAATTAAACATTCTTTCTGTCTCTAATTTTGTCTTTTTTTTTTTCTATCATCTTCTGAGAAAAGTCTGGCGAGTGGGCACAATAAGACGATGATTATGGAGGAAAGAAGAATAAAGGCAAATACAAATAAATATCTAAATAAATAAATAAAAAGCAGATGAAAGTATCAAAAGAAAACAGAAACAAATTGCATAGAAAAAGGAAAGGAAGGATGATAAAGCAATGGTGTGGAAACATAATGAGAAGGATGGAATAAATACATAGCAAAGTAGTTGATATTACAAAACATGGAAAACGGAGAAAATTAATAAAAAAAAAATGGCGGCCGAACAAAATGAATAACTACGTTGAAATAATAAATAATACGAACTTATTGGTTAATGAACATGATAATGGGTTTGCGTGCTTGCTGCTGCTGTTACTACTGTTACAGATGCTGTTGTTACTACTACTACTACTACTACTACTACTATTGGTATTGTTGCCGCTGCCACTGCCGCTAATACTAGTGTTAAATCTGTATCTGTTACTATTGATAATTATTGTGGAGGCGGAAGAAAACGCTACTATTTATTAATTTGGTTATTTCTGTTACTGGCGTTTTTACCATTAGTAATGCTTCCCGCAGTTGCTGTTGTTGTCATTGAGCAACTGCTACTCACATTGCTGGTATCATCGTAGCACAATAAGTACAGACAATTCGAAAACCTCTATCAAGGATAGAATTTTTGGAATTGACTACAGTGCACTTTTATTGAGAAGGTTTATTGGTACAGCAATTGCAACGTCTCATCACGCAGCGGCAACAACTGCTCTTGCCGATAGTACTTTTAATCTGGCTTCGCACATATAAACAAGAGTCACCAATATTAGTGACAAAGATTCTACTGAGTATATTGTAATAATGATAACTTTTGAATCCTTAATCCTGCATAATAATAATAATCATAATAATAATAATGATAATAATAATAATAATAATAATAATAATAATAATGATAATAATAATAATTATCGTTTAACGTCCGCTTTCCATGCTAGCATGGGTTGGACGATTTGAATGAGGACTGGTGGACCAGGTGGCTACACCAGGCTCCAATCTGATTTGGCAGCGTCTCTACAGCTGGATGCCCTTACTATTAATAATAATAATAATAATAATAATAATAATTATTATTATTATTATTTCTGCTATAGGCACAAGACCTGAAATTTTGGGGGAGGGGGCTAGTCTATTACACTGACCCCAGTGCGTAAGTGGTACTTATTTTATCGACCTCGAAAGAATGATAGGTAAAGTCGAAGTCGGCAGAATTTGAACTTAGTACGTTGAAATGGACGAAATACCGCTAAGCACTTCGCCCGGCGTGCTAACGATTCCGCCATCTCGCCGCCTTTGTTTTTGCTTAGATTATGTCAATATAACTGTACTTATTAAGCTCTCCCCTTGCTTTGTTTTAACAACGCTGTTCATTGATTGGTAATAAACAAAAGCGGTGACTCTCTAAGAAAAGTGGTTGTTTATTTTTAGTTCCATCTTCGTTTGTTTAGTTAATGACATCTTTTGCGACTGCTAGGTTAGGAGCTGCAAATATGGATGCATTATAAAGGGAGTAAAGCGGAATCCGTGTATTTTACATCGTTTCATATTTAACATGCCATAGTGACTACACAGAGACGTGTCGTATGTTCGATATACAACATTCCTTGCATATCTTTTCAATCTTCCAGTTCAGAAATTTTAATCTCTTACTGCATTCCCTTTCTTCATCTCCCATCTAATAATATGAAAGTATGTGTGTGTCTGTCATTTACTGAATTATCAAAAGAATATAAGCTTCTTTAAAATATTGCAAAAAGAAATGCACTACCATTATGGTTGTTCAGTCTTAATAGAACAATCTTGATATTTTCATACATTATGTTTATTGATGAATAATAGAAAATAGTATACAAAAGACTCAGCTTGACGTTTCAATAAATCATAAAACTGAAGTAAATTTATATATTCAAAAATCATATGGCATTTTTCTGTGAAACGGCACCCGCTAAAAGTACCCTGGGCTTTCATTAGAAAAGAAAAGCACGAAATTCCTTGCACAGTTTCAAATCGCCTTTAGTTCTTGACAAAGCTTGGTTAACTTCAATAATCATGTTAAGAAAAAGCTGTTTTAATCTTATAGAGAATGTCTTAAAATATTTTAAGCTAAATTGTATATTAGTGTTTATTTAACCATTTAACCATTTAACCACTTAAGAATAAATTAATGCAGAAACATGAAAATAAATATGTTAGCATAAAAAAAAAAAAGAAGATTCGATATGTTTTAAACATGTAGATATGCATTTTCTAAGCTTTTTCTTCAAGAAGTTATGGTGACAAATGCTAAGAGATTTAAGAGAGAATGTGAATAAAAAATTTTTCAGTCGTATATATCTTGAACTTCTAACAATTTGCAAAGATAATCTGGAACTCGACTGAGGAAAGAAAACTCCGAATGACCCGTCCTTGTTTTTCTTTGTATCGTCTGTCTGGATGTTTTGTTGTCCCTTTCTTGTATCACCTAACTTTCTGGGTGTTTTGTAATCTTGTTCCATTTTGTATATACACACACACACACACACACACACACACACACACACACACACACACACACACACACACACACATATATATATATATGTAGAAATATTGGTCTAATGTTTTTTGTTACATATATCTATGTAAATATAGATAGATTATTTCTGAAGAAATACGTGATCGTTTCAGCTAGAATGCCTTCACTCATATGTCTATAGCAGTGGTTCCTAAAGTGGGCGAGAGTGCTCCCTTGGGGGCGGTGATAAGATCCAGGCAAGCTTTGAAGAAAAATGGGCTGATACTGGGATGACCAAAACGTGGAAATGGATGTAAAAACAAAACAAATCAGGTAAATGGTTAATTAGGTTAAGTTTTATTTGTGAAATACTATTGTTTCGAATTTGCTGCAGAAAATGTTTTATGTCTGTAAAGGGCGGAGGCATCTAGGAATGTGGCTTTAGAACCAAAGGGGAGGCAACCTGAAAAAGTTTGGGAACCATTGGTCTACAGGATCAAGATTGACTTGGACCTAGATAACAACATACCATATATGGAGGTAAATACAGGCAACACAAAACTTGCTTGTCATGCTGTAGTGGTACATAAAGTAAAGCAGTTTGACAAACCACATGTCAAATTTATTGCGGGTCCGCGACCATAAAGCGGTTAGTTATGACACCGTTTGGTGCCTACTAGCAACTCAGTGGACAAAGCTATTAAAAATTGAATCTAAGCTATGGAGTCAACTGTGCTGATAAGATTATATGAAACGCTGATGTCGCAGCTGGTTGCCCATTAATCTAACGGCTACTACTTTCAAATATGGTTCTCCTATAAAGTTTGAATGATTAACTAACACAGGAGTGGCTATGTGGTAAGTAGCTTGCTTACCAACCACATGGTTCCGGGTTCAGTCCCACTGCGTGGCACCTTGGGCAAGTGTCTTCTACTATAGCCTCGGGCCGACCAAAGCCTTGTGAGTGGATTTGGTAGACGGAAACTGAAAGAAGCCCGTCGTATATATGTATATATATA
>NC_068985.1:24077582-24080696 GCF_001194135.2 Octopus bimaculoides
ATATATGGTATAACAGATTGGAATGTTTCTTTAACATTTCTAATTGGAAACTAAATTTGGTAACTAAGGAAGGAAAGAAGGAAAGAAAGAAATGGCTGAATAAATGACTGAAATTGATTGAAAGACAAAATCTTGTACGAAACATTGGAAGAGGAAAGGAAGGCTGTTGAAACGTGTGTCGCAGCCAGTCTAATAGCTTGGCATTAATTTGAGTTGTTAATTAGTACTTGGGGGCTTATGGAGCAGATGTTACCGTTATCAATAAATCCAACGAACATAAACATACACACACACACACACACATACATGTGTGTATATAATATATAATATATATATGTATATATATATATATAGTCGCATACATGGATACAGATGTTAACAACAATATAAACAGATATATCTATGTACGCAATCACAAAATTTCAAGCGAACTTATATAGTAAATACGTGCTACTATCTAATCTGTAATCTCTTTGCACACTTAAATATTCAATGAAACTCTGTGACCAATTAGATGCCGTACGAAATTAACTGCTGAATGATAATGGTTCAAGTTGTACACAATTTTTCCACTAGCGTCTAAGTTAGTTTAATTATATATGGATTGGTGTAAGCTTTCGTAATTTTTTCTTTATCGCATCAGCGAATAACAGTAACAAGCTATAGAAAGCAAAGCAAAACGACGGGAGGCGAGTTGTCGGCACAAGAGAGAGCTCATGTCAATGGGCTCATGGCCAAACCTGATTGAACAAAAATGTGGATATATTTGGCATAATTCAACACGAAGACCAGTTTTGTACTGATAACGGCTTTACTGATTACTCTCATTTTGCCCCAATGTTAAGTTTCTTCGAAGTTCAATGATAGAAATGGATTTTCGTAGCTAGGTCCATGAAGCTAGGATCTATGAAACAGAGATCCGTGTGATTTAGGATGGGATCGAGGGTGGCTTATAAACCTCTATGAGCACATTTTTGAATGTAAAAAGACGGGGAAAACTGCCCTCCCCTGCTTACTATTGAACTTCAATTTTTCTATTATGATACAGAAATATTTTGTGTTTTTAGCATCGAAAGTTAATCATGAGAAGGTAACTATGGTTCTTATCCATACTTGTATAATCATTGCTTTCCAACATTTTAGTTAAGAACAAGCTACAGTTTGATTTTAGTTAAAAATAAAATAAAATAAAATAAAAAAAAACTAATATAGTCATTGATATTAACGGTTTCAAATTTTGGCTCAAAGTTAGAAATTTTAGAAGAGGGGGGGGAAAGACGATTACATCGGCCCCAGTACGACACTGGAACTTATTTCATCGACCCTGAAAGGACAAAATGCTCACCCCACTAGTGATAAGTTTTAATGATTATATATGGGACTAGAGGTGACAAGGCCAAATAAATACCATTTTATACAAGCGTAATTAATTTTCATTTACACCATTTTCTTTTTATATAACATCGAGAATAAACAATGTATCTTTAAATATTTTAAAGTAAAACGATTTCACCCTCATCCTTTCTCTCTCACAGTTTCCATTTGAGGTACAGTTCCTCTCGTTTATGAACTCTGTAATGCATTGACAGGATACTTACTTATTATTTAATACAACTCCTAGAAAATCACTATTAATCTCGTCTAAATTATACTACTAAATTATACTACTAATCTCTCTCTCTCTCCTCGAGTATAACCGGCCGAAATTGCAAAGAAAATCTGGATCTCGACTGATGAAAGAAAACTCCGAATGACCTGTCCTTGTTTTTCTTTGTATCGTCTGTCTGGATGTTTTGTTGTCCCTTTCTTGTATCACCTAACTGTCTGGATGTTTTACGTCCTTGTCCCATTTTGTATTATATATATATATATATATATGCCTGTTTGTCTATGTATACATCCCTCTTTCCCTCCCTTCATCCATCCATCCATCCATCCATCTATCTATCTATATAGCTATCGATCTATTTCTTTGTTTAACCGTAGCTTAACTATTTATTATGTATTACCGTTTATTATTCATAGTTTTCGTCTATTCACGTTGATTAGATTAAAGCAACCGAAGGAGATGAATTATTAATTATATACAATATTGTCTACACAGTTGTTACACCGCTTTCTATCCACAGTTTTACTGTATCTCTGTCTATTTAACTAATTTCTCTCTGCCTCACTCGCTAACAGTCAGTTCATTTGTCTCATTGTCCTATCTCTCAATATCTGCGTATTTACCACACTTTCACACAAACTCATCCACACGCACACGCGCACACACATATGTATACACAAGCAGACAGAAGCACACATACACCCATACTGCTTGTTTCTTGTCTCTCCACTTCAGCCATCTAACCAGCTTCCTAACCAGCTATTCACCTTCCTCCCTCGCTACCTTTAAATGTATCAATCTATCGATGAATCAAATAACCTATTTTCTCAAACTACTTTATCTATCTATCTATCTATCTATCTATCTATCTATCTATCTATCTATCTATCTATCTATCTATCTATCAGTCTGTCTGACTGCTGTCTGTTTGTCTGCCTGTTTGCATGCCTACCTGCCTGTCTTATGTCTGCCTGTATGGCTGGCTGTCTCTCTCTCTCTGTGTCTATCTGTCAGGTTATCTCTCTCTCTCTCTCTCTCTCTCTCTATCTATCTCTATCTCTCTATCTATCTCTATCTGTCTACAGCTCTCATTCTATCTCACACAATCTATCTCTTTTTGTCTTCTTTCTTAGGTGGAACCAATCAGCTGCCAACAATAATTACACCAATAATTATCGGAAGCAATGACAAGTCAAACAGAAAACCACTTCTCTTTCCCTCCTTATCTCTTCCTCTCTCTCCCCCTCCCTCTCTCCCCATACACATACATATATTCATACTTACATGCATTTATACATACATGCAGACATGCACACACACACACACACACACACACACACACACACAAATATTCACACATATGTATATATAAATTCCTTTTCTACATCCAATACGTTCCACGTATCCACACACACACACACACACACATGCACAGATACACGTATTGTATATTCTCTTATCCGTCGTCTCTGACATCGTCCATTTAAACTTATATGTGTGTGTCT
>NC_068985.1:24080983-24086648 GCF_001194135.2 Octopus bimaculoides
TATATATATATATATATGTTAACCATAACCAGTTCAATTGCAGTATCAGTTTTTAGCTCTTTCAATCATCCTGCACTATTACGTTGTGCCGGCTCACAATTCGTAACCGCAGAAGGAGTCACTCTTGACAAAATAGAGCCGAGGACATCCGGTTGTCAGAGACCGGAACGTGTGGGTGAGAGAGGTAGAACGAAGAGATTTAATAGGAGAGGAAGAGAGTGTGTGGGAGACGTGTAGAGTTAAAGAGTGGAATGAGAAACAGAGGAGACAGAGCAGTATTGTGATAGTGGTGTTCATGATGGTGGATCGAATAAATGAGTTGGTTGGTGAAAAAGAAAGGAAGCAAAATATGGCGCTAGGTGTGTAATTTGAAACGAATAATAGATAGGACGAATAATAGATACAATTAGGGTTATATATGCGTACATATACATACATACATACATACATACATACATACATACATGCATGCATGCATGCATGCATTCATTCATACATACATACATACATACATACAAACATACATACATACATACATACATACATACATACATACATACATACACATGTATAGGAGTTTGTGTGTGTGTATGTACATGTATTCTTGTATGGATGTTCGTATATGTATATGTATATGTATATGACTATGTGTCTGAGCGTGTATATGAATTGTGCATGCAATATATATATATATATATATGTGTGTGTGTGTACGTGTGTGTGTGTGTGTACGTACCTATATATGTATGTATGTATGCATGTATGTATGTATTATGTATGTATGTATGTATGGTATGTATGTATGTACGTACGTATGTATGTATGCATGCATGTATGCGTGCTTGTGCGTGTGTGTGTGTGTGTGTGTGTGTCGGATGCGTCTGTATCGGTTGGGAGTTTCATACATTAGTCTTCTGTTAATTATGAAGTGATTAAATACACAAATAATTGAATGTTAATTACATCTACGACTAACTGAAATCTGATTTTAATTTGCTGACCTTCATACATTTTCTTCCTATCTTTAGAAATATTGATTTTTCACGTTGCAGGTGGGGGTAGGAGACAGAAAGGGGTGTGGGTATCGATGCACGTACTAGAAACAGATATATAATGCCAAACCACAGGAAATTTTCAAAAAAGAAAATAAGGAAAAAAAAAACAACAAAAAAAGAAAAAACAAAAACAAAACCATCATTGATTTGATCATGAGAGCGGTTGAATCCATGACTTTAGTAGATTCTTCAAAATCAGTAAATTTGACGTGGTAAATGCTCTTCTTGGATGGATATTTGCAAGCCGACAGCTGCAAGGAATCAAGACCAAGGAGTGAATTCTAAGTGCTGACTATCAGGGGTACAAGGACCCGACGTATTGGTTAGTGCGGTCCTGATGGAGGGACGAGATTATGTAGGTGCCATGAAGGCAACGAGCCGGCAGAGTCATTAACACGCCGGGCAAAATGCTTAGCGGCATTTCGTCCGTCTTTACGTTCTGTGATCAAATTCCGCTGAAGTCGACTTTGCCCTTCATCCTTTCGGGATTGATAAATTTATTACCAATTGAATACTGGGTTTCGATGTAATTGACTTAACCCCTCCCCACGAATTTCAGGCCTTGTACCTATTGTAAAAAGGATTATGGAGTTAGCATGGGGTTAGCCAGCTATCAAGAACCAAGACTACTGCTGAAGGAGATGGAGGACAGCAAGACAGCGAGACAGCACATGTTTAATTTATAGGCTTACGTTTACTGTTGTGCTACTTCATGGTGTGGAGGCGCAATGGCCCAGTGGTTAGGGCAGCGGTTCCGATTCCCAGACCGGGCGTTGTGAGTGTTTATTGAGCGAAAACACCTAAAAGCTCCACGAGGCTCCGGCAGGGGATGGTGGCGAACCCTGCTGTACTCTTTCACCACAACTTTCTCTCGCTCTTACTTCCTGTTTCTGTTGTACCTGTATTTCAAAGGGCCAGCCTTGTCACACTGTGTCACGCTGAATAATATCCCCGAGAACTATGTTAAGGGTACGCGTGTGTGTGGAGTGCTCAGCCACTTGCACGTTAATTTCACGTCCTAAGCGACGGAATTCTAACAACAACTTCATGCTACTTCATGACAGTCAAGTGGGCGGCCTATTTTGGATACTATCAAAGATATTTTTGTGTATGGGGGTTTTGTATGTGGGTGGAGCATATATTACTATTAGTTGAGACAGTGAATTTTCTTAAGGTAAATATATTGTTTGTTATATGACTAACAATGATTGGAAGATAAAACGTACTCTGATGGTAAGATACAACTGATTTGTTCATCAATGAAATACGCGTAAAAATATTTTGAATAGATGTATAAACTTATTTCCACTTTTACTTTTATGCGTGTATATATGTATAAGAATGTATATATATAAATATATGCATATATATGTATATATATGCAGGTGTGTGTGTATTTGTGTGTGTGTATACACACACACACACACACACACACACACACACACACATATATATATATATATATATAAACAATACACTTGCAAAGTATTAATGCGACATATGAAATTCCATTTCAGCCAAATCCCCATTTCGGAAGATCTTCAGAAAAATATTTCCGAAGAACATTCTCTTTTAACTCGGTTCAATTGGCAGCCAGTTCCATTTTACTGTGCTGCTGCATAAGAATAGTAGAAAGAATTCCAAAGCTTCTTAAAACATCCGTTAGAGATATTTCACAAAGTTACTAGGATTAGTTCGTTATGATGGCTAATCTATCTATCTATCTATCTATCTATCTATCTATCTATCTATCTATCTATCTATCTATCTATCTGTCTGTCTATCTGTCTATCTATCTATCTATCTATCTATCTATCTATCTATCTATCTATCTATCTGTCTGTCTGTCTATCTGTCTATCTGTCTATCTATCTATCTATCTATCTCTCTATAATATGGTTCCTATATAGTATGAACATGTGAAGGCGTGTGACCGAATGGTTAGGGTGCTGCACTCACGGTCGCTAGATCGTGGGTTCGAGCCTCGGAGTGGAGGTTGCGTTGTGTTTTTGAGCAAAACACTTCAAGTCTCGCTGTTCAACGGGTGGGAGAGTGACAGAAACGTTGGCACGTCGGCGAAAATTCTTTAGGGTATATCTTCCGGCTCTCTACATTCTGAGTTCAGATCCTACATGCCTGGAGAAGGCAAAAGGAAACCATTCCAGTATTCATCGTGGGTCTAGTCATAGTAACCAAAGTTCCAGTAAACTGTTCATCGCTGGCACAGGAGGATATAGGCCGTCCCAGGTCGTATAGAGAGTGTTGGAGAAGGTTCACACACGCAGTACCTGCACAAGGGTGGACCAACGCTAGACTAAACCGTATAAATTGCACGTGTTAATATTTGAAGAGTAAACAAATACAGTGATGAACGAATAACCAGGTATTACACGGTCATACCTGCATCTGTAGATAATATCTTCAGCGAGAAGTTAGCCACATTTATATTTTCACCTCAACTATGTAACAATAAAAATTATTGCCTGGACGAAGTAACATCTGAATGAAAAATTAATCACATCTCTACTCAACAGCATTGAGTTCGAATCCTGCCTTTTGCCGTTTTCTCTGTCCTTTCAGTAACATATTTCGTATATTTGTTGTTCTTTAGACCTTGATCGACCCAGATTGAGCAGAAGTATGATCATAGACCTTCCAGGCAAGACAATCCTTTTTATTTATTTTTTTTTTTTAAGATGGAGAATTATGCAGCACAATGTGTGTTTCCATTTTGAGGTTGGATATGAATTATGGGAATTTGCTATCTGTAGCAGGTCGAGCGATCCCACAGACGTTCTGGCTATGTCTTCGTCGTGTATGTGTAGACAATGCAGGTCAACAAGAAAGACAACACACCAGATGGAAAGAAAGAGAGAAGTGAAAGCGAAAGAGACCAAGAGTGAGAAGCTCACGTTGTTTACAAAGAGATTGATATGGTTTAGTTATTATTACGTATCGCGTGTTTTCTGCTAGACCACGAGTTAGACCACCTAAGTGGTGGAGCATCTCTCAGACCTATGAAAATGCAGCATTACTGCTTGTAACAACGGACGGCAGAGCATCCGTTTGAGAAGGGTGACGTCGCTCCAGCTGACAAGGAGACAGTGATAGTCTAGTGAAAACTGTGTGATGAGAAATTAATCAATCATTCTATGTTTTGTGCTTTCTTTTCCTTACTGTGTCTCTTTCTGCCCACCTCTGTCCTATCTATCTATCTATCTATCTATCTATCTATCTATCTATGTATCTATCTATCTATCTATCTGTCTGTCTGTCTGTCTGTCTGTCTGTCTGTCTGGTCTATCTGACTGTCTGATTGTGCTTTCTCTGTCTCTTTTTCTTACTCTCTTCTTCCCCCTCTCTCTCTCGCTCTCTCTCTCTCTATCTATCTATTAGCCTGTCTGTTTATTTCTCTCTCTTTCTTACTTTCACTTTCTGTTTATCTCTTTCTATCTGTCAGTCTGTTTGTCTATCTATCTGTTTGTATGTCTATCGATCTGTTTTGTCTGTCTATCAGTTTGTTTATCTATCTATCTATCTATCTATCTATCTATCTATCTATCTATCTATCTATCTATCTATCTATCTGTCTGTCTGTCTATCCACCTGTATTTCTCTTTCATATGCACGTAACTTCTTGCAAAGTCTTCAATTTCCTTTTACGTCTCCATTTCCGCCATGTTCATTACTCACTTAAGCAGACTCCTTTTTTCTCTCCCCTCGTCATCCCAGAGACGTCAAACACTTATCTTCTACGGGATTAGATGTAATCTGTTAGATTAAGATAATTGAGTCTTAATCCAATTGACAAGATTTACCTCGACGTCCAAGAGTCGTCTTTTAGCAAGCAGCTTACCATTCCATGTGAATATGTGCGTGCGCTCGTGTGTGCGTCATATGTGATATATGTGCGTATATACGTACGTGTTTGCTTTCGTTCGTGTGTGCGCTGGTACACACAGACACACACCCTCGCACACACACACACATACACACACACATTGGTATATATTTCTATATATTTGCGTCCGTGCTTCTGTTTGTGTATACGCTTTTCTGTATGCTCGTGTATGCTGATGTTAGACTATATATGTATGTATATACTTCTGATTATCTTCATGCACGTGTGTCTCAGCATGTCTGCGTGCGCGTGTGCTTACTTGTATCTTAGTGTGTGCATCTGTGTATTTGTCTTTGTGTTTGTGTGTGTGTAAATTTATATGCTGCTGCATGTAATGGCAATATATGAGTAGTGTACATGTATGAATATGCTTGTGTTTGCTTCTATATTTGCGTGTGCCTGCATGCGTATATATGCCTATGTTGTCTGTGCGGAGCCATGCGTGTGCTTGTCTATATTGATTCATGTGTCAATAATAAAAATGTGTGTATAAATATGTTTGTGTTGTATTTTATGTTATGTGTGTGTATATGTGTGTTTGTGTGCGCGGGAGAGTTCTCGTGCGTGTGCTACTGTTATGTATCTGCATAACATTTTGCGTTTGTCTATGTTTGTCTTGACCGGTGTTTGTATTTATGTATATGCTTATAGGTATCGTATGTGCATGTGTGTGGTGTTGAAGTTATCGTTTAGCTGAGGTCAACCCAGA
>NC_068985.1:24086658-24089315 GCF_001194135.2 Octopus bimaculoides
TGTTGAAGTTATCGTTTAGCTGAGGTCAACCCAGATTGAGAAGAGGATCAAAGTATTCCAGTCTTGACCAAGCCATGTTATTTTCGGGCAACGCATCATCATTATGACCTAAAATTTCCTCTTCTCTCTTTAAGATGGTAGCATGCAATTTAGAGAGATTTCAACTGCTCTCTCTAACATATCGACGATCCATGTAAAGTATCCCGCCACAATTTATACCTTTTTGACCTTGGCATGTGTTTCCGCTAGAGTTAATAATAACATAATATAGGTTTGAAATTCTAGCAGAAGACCAGCAATTTTGCAAATCAATAGGGCTCAACTGGTACTTATTTTATCGACCCCGAAATGATGAAAGGCAAAGTCTATCTCGGCCAAATTTACCCAGTTGGATATTGTCGAATTTTATCTTTCTCTTAAGCAACCTGAACTTGCTGAGATATTTAATGATATAGATGATAATGAAATAGCTAATACTACGCGCGCTATGTAAACATTGCTCATTGACAAAAGATCCTCTCGGGTCAAACCCCAAACTCAACAAGTCCTTTCACCTAAGAATAGGAATTGCATGTTAGCACAGGGATATACGATTCTGTCGGTCTATGTATATCATAGCTAAACTAAAAAAATTTCTGTAATACAGTTTGGTTTATATCGTGATGATGGGTTAGATGGAGGCACAATGGCCCAGTGGTTAGGGCAGCGGGCTCGCGGTCATAGGATCGCGGTTTCGATTACCAGACCGGGCGTTGTGAGTGTTTATTGAGCGAAAACTTCTAAAGCTCCACGAGGCTCCGGCAGGGGATGGTAGCGAACCCTGCTGTACTTTTCCACCACAACTTTCTCTCACTCTTACTTCCTGTTTCTGTTGTGCATATAATTCAAAGGGTCAGCCTTGTCACACTGTGTCACGCTGAATATCCCCGAGAAATACGTTAAGGATACACGTGTCTGTGGAGTGCTCAGCCATTTGCACGTTAATTTTACGAGCATGCTGTTCCGTTGATCGGATTAACTGGAAACCTCGACGTCGTAAGCGACGGAGTGCCAACTACAACAACGATGGGTTAGATATATCCCGACATGCCACCAGACATACTTTAGATACATTTAAAAGGAGAAAATACAAGCATCGTAATTTTTTAGACGTAATTTTTTTAACCACAATCATATATAATCTCATTGGCAAACGAAAAAGCCGCATTCATTAATAGAGCTTCCTGCCATCCACCTTTAAGTTTTAAACCTACTTAATATTTGAATATCAGCAGAAGAACACTTAATCTGATTTCGAATTAAAATAGAATATCTAATATCTAATATAATATCTAATTTAATATCTAATATATCTAATTTAATATCTAATATACTTAATATTACTAAAATATTCTACTATTAATTGATAATCATTTCCGTATTATTTACAAAATATCTTACAGAAACAATATTAAACTAAGAGTTGCATTAATATTAAGAAGTTAATAACACCCAGACATACTAAACTGCGTTGAATGTATTGCGTAAATATTTTGTAGGTAAGACAGAAGTAAATTTAAACGACAGTGCTTCACTCATAATTATTCCTTCAGACATATAGAAAAGAGGAATGCAATGAGATTGTATAATCACGTCTCGCATTTGGGTGAACATGCTACTAATTTCAAATAAACGCTCAACATCCTTCAAAGATGTACACCATATAAAAGCGGAAATGAAAGCTGGGATTTAAGTACAGCTGAGAAGTGCCACATACTCAAAATCCTTCACATTTCTATTATTTAAAGATGAAAGATGTTTAAGAAACGTCGCCATTTTGATAGGTACCTACTTAAAAATAAGAGCATAATACCAACACCATCAGACAGAAAGAATCTGCATATAACATTCAGTCCTCATACTACGTTTATATAACTTTGTACGCAGCCGTATTGGCTTTTTACTTTTCTATCTAACACGCTGTCTATGAATTCGGCATTCATCTGATGCTTTCCCGTACGCATATATATATTTATGCACCAACATATTTGTGTATACATGTGTGAATATACATATATATGCACACGAATAACTTATATTAGTTGACATTACGAACTCTTTTCATTACCACGATCCTCATTTCTGGACTTATCATTTTTATTGTTCTTTATTCACATAATCTGTGACTTAGATTTCTACAACTATTAATATCTTATATCTCATTAGAGTGTCGTTGTTGTTGCTTAGATTTGATCGAGCGGACGACATTATCCAAGATGGCATTTTTAATTCCAACATCGTAGGATCTGATAACACAAAACTTAGTTATTATTTCAAGCAACCCTAGAAATCAACCGCGAAGGGGTTTTCAAATTCGCATTGCAATTGTCTTGTTTTTACCCTTCATGAAGTTATAACGTTGACGACTCTACTACTACTACTACTACTACTACTACTACTACTACTACTACTACTACTACTACTACTACTACTACTATTACTACTACTACTACTACATTGATGTTTTTGTTGTTGTACTAGTAATTGAAGCTGCAACAGCGGCAGCAGTATTAGTAATTAGTTGCTTACGAAACTTCGTTTAGACGATATGAATGTGTACGTAGATATGTGTGCGCGTGCGTGTGTGTATAAACTTACACGTTGAAATATATATATAT
>NC_068985.1:24091056-24093556 GCF_001194135.2 Octopus bimaculoides
TGTGTGTGTGTGTGTGTGTGTGTGTGTATGCGTGTATGTGGGTGGGTGTGTAATATATGTATAGATGTATATATCGTATATATGAAATGTATATTTATATGTATGTATACATGTACTTATGCATATATATGTATGAATTTACATATATCTATAAATATATTTTAGTTTGCAATAAATATAAGGGTGTATAATATATGTATATATATAAGTATATGTTGTATGCACATATATATATATATAAATATATATATATATATATGTATATTTATATGTATGTATACATGCACATATGCATATATATGTATGAAGATACATATATCCATAAATATATCTTAGTTTTCAATAAATATAAGTGTGTGCGTGTGTGTGTGTGTGTGTGTGTGTGTGTGTGTGTGTGTGTGTGTATGTGTGTTTGTAATTCTCATCTGACCCTGAATATAAAGAACTATCATCAGTTGTCATTTCTGACACCATTCATGTTACAACACCTGTTTCTTGTACAAACTAAGAGAAATCAGTACATTTCTCTTAAAACCAGCGAAACATTCAGTCCTGAAAGTATCCTAGCAATCGTATGGAAAAAGTCCATTTGCATAGCTACTTCTTAACATCTGTAACTGCATTTTTGCACATTATGCTCTTCCATCTATTTGTAGAACGTCACAGATAACTTCAATGCGAAAGAAAGGTGATCTCACATTGCAATTAATGGGATATCTACACTTCTTATTGGTGCTTAGTTATACCTCAAGCTTAATGTTAAATCGAATCTTCCTCTCTGTTGAACTCATTCTAAAGAAAAATCAAATGAATTTCTTGTCCCCATTCTATGTCAACCTTGAAGTAGGTAGTAATTTGATGAATTGTTGAAAAAATAATTTACTGTAATTTAGAAGTGTTATAAATCTGTGGACATTAAGAAAATGCAGTCGATTTTGTTCATACGGCAAAAATGAGTTACTATAGCTGTATGGTACACCACAACAGACAATGGATACCATTAAATTAGTTTTCACAGATACAAATCTCCTATTCTTGACCCTGGTGATGAAAGGAAACCCTTCATGTAACTGAGGGAATTCTTCGGGATGATAACTTTAAAGCTCTTCTTTTTTTTATTATAAACAGATTATATCCTGTGGATAAAATAGACAGCAAATATCTTTTAGTTACTCTGATTCAATGCTCACACTATCACCCATATATGAAACCAAGAAAAAAAATTTTTTCATGTCTGACATTACTTTCTAAATTCTAACATAACACAAAAGATCTATTCATTTCATGCGAGACAGCAAAACTTGCGATGGGATCTAACTAAATAATCGAATATAAAATATCTGTGCCACCGAAAGAAAACATCATTACAAATAAAATCTTCAACGACAAATCCTAAATAGTGTAGTTGATTTAAAACATTTAATTTCTCTTGTGGTAAGTTTAGGGAAGAGTTTTCTCAAACGGAAGCAATACTATGGCCACTTTGAAACAAATTGACCAATAATTAGGATACTTGATGCAAGCTCACCCATTAAAAATCTATATCTTTCATATCCTTATTCAGCCAGTATCCTTGTAAAGCTCAGTCATACAGACACTTTCTATAAGGTTTCAAAAGCGATTAGATGGTTGCTAACCTTCACTTGTACGCAGAGGAGAAAATCGTTCAAGGAATACACTTTCAAAGCAAGAGCTGTCTCGGCAGCATTGTAAGGTCCCCGGCAAAACAGTGCACTGGGTCCTATAGTATTTACTTATTGACATAGCAAACGACAGCATGCATAGTCATACATAGATCAGAATTAGGCCCCCTAGACCGAAGAGGCTCCGAGGAAACTGCCCACTGTGCCCAGAGCTTAAGATGGCCATGTTCAAAACTGCATCAAATTTAAGAAACTTATCTCGAAAACAACGAAACAATATACAGGGTGTCCACAAAGTCTGGGTACATGGAGTTAATAAATTCATAACATAAACAATTAAATATAAGAAATAATAATTTTTTAAAGTATGTGTTAATCCCCACGTGGGTACATAGGGTAAATAAAATCATAACATAAACAATTAAATGTAAGAAATAATAATTTCTTAAAGTATGTGTTAATCCCTGTGTACCCAGACTTTGTGGACACTCTGTAGAATTCAAATTCTTATGTGGTTCTTTTGAGTAAAAATGAACTGGTTTCATAATTTGTCCTTGGTAGGTCAAAGTTCGCTGGTAAGAAAAATCGCATGTACTTTAATCCGGATGTCGTTGCCAGAGATTTGGGATATGATGTCAGGGATCTTGGTATGATAATGCAAGTGCGCGAGTCCTGAAGAGGAGACATGAAATCTGTTTCGAGTTCTGAGAAGATGTGAGATGTGTTTCCACTACAGTTCTCAAGAGATGGTGATGGTGCTTTACATCTCCCCCCCTTCTCCCCCCTCTCTCTCTCTCTACACACACACATATATATATGTATATATAAATAATGGTGGCTAATTCGCAATTTTACAA
>NC_068985.1:24098224-24106438 GCF_001194135.2 Octopus bimaculoides
ATATATATATATATATATATATATATATATATATATATACATACATACATATATATATCATTCAGTATTGATATGAATAGTAACCAGAACACCCATTGAGTAGTGGTGGTGGTGGTGGTGGTGGTGGGGGTGATGTAATCACCAAAGTCCCTCCTCGAAATTTTCAGGTTCTTGGCTGTTTACATGCAGTTTATAATGGCTTGATTTAGATGTTGAGAAAGTGATGCTCGTAAACAAGATGGACCAATTACACCCTTAAGGAATTAAGCGTTTGCCAGAAATTTGAAACTACATTTAGTATTGAGTTCTTTAAACTGTACATATTCGTTTCTTTCTATTGATTAACAGCCAGAAATTTTGATGTTTTATTTATGTTGTATGACGATATACCCGTATGTGTATAAGGCGGTGAGCTGGCAGAAATGTTAGCACGCCGGGCGAAATGCCTATCGGTATTTCGTCTGTCTTTACGTTCTGAGTTCAAATTCCGTCCAGGTCAGCTTTGCCTTTCATCCTTTCGGGGTCGATAAATTAAGTACTAGTTACATACTGGGGTCGATCTAAATGGACTGGCCCCTCCCCCAAAATTTCGGTCCATGTGCCTAGAGTAGAAATAGATATACCCGTGTATGTGTTAGCACATATACCTTTATGTATTTATACGTGTTACATACATGCATGCATGCATACATACATACTTATGTATGTATACATCCATCCTTATGTATGCATATATATATATATATATATATATATATATATATATATATATATATATATATGAGTATGTATATGTGTATATATATATATGTGTGTGTGTGTGTGTGTGTATACGTACATACCTACATATATATGAGTAATATATGTTATAATATATGGCTGTGTACACCAAGGCGGCGAGCTGGCAGAAACGTTAGCACCACGGGCGAAATGCTTGGCGGTACTTCATCTCTCCCACCGATGTCGAATTTGCCTTTCATCTTTTCGGAGTCGATAAATTAAATACCAGTTGCGTACTGGAGATCGATCTAATCGACTTGGCCCCTCCCCAAAAATTTCGGGCTTTGTGCCTAGAGCAGCAAAGAATATATGGCTGTATGTTCGAGCTGTGAACTGTATTCTCCTGTCTGTATATTCCTCTCCTGCTTTACTCATAATTCTTCTATCTCCTATTTCATTCATTATTTTATTCTTTATAGACTGTGAATTTCCCTGTCTAGAACCTTTATACATAATCACCTTGTCTCTGATGACGGTATACCCAGTGAACGGACACACTAGTCTATCACTTGGGATATCCCAGAAACAGCTGTAAGACTTTGAGTACATCGTACCCAAATTAAATATTCTAAATGACTTGAGATATCTGTCCTGCCATGGTTTTTGTTGTCCTTTACTCTGTAATATAATATAAACCTGCTAACATGGAAGCCTAATACGGATCCCTAGCTCCATCCTCAGCTATGAACTTGGAACCTAAAGGATGACCAAATTATAGCAGTTACCCAACGTCCCTATTCGTTTAGATCACCAGTGAACTAAACCCCTCATATTCTTCATATATATATATATATATATATATACTCATAGTCAGACATATAAATGTATATATGTGTAAACATACACACATAATACATACATACATACATACATATATATATATGTATGTATGTGTAAATATAAATATATATATATATATATATATACACACATACATATATATATATATATGTGTGTGTGTGTATGTATGTATGTATGTACATATACATTTGTGCGTCAGACTATGAGTGCATGCAAGCAAGAATATGTATGTAAATGCACAATTATTTATGAATATGTCACAGCACAGGAATTAAATAAATATTCATGACCCCGAAATAGATACAGGAAAGCAGCAACAAAAACACAACATAACTAAAAGAAATAAAGGAAAAAAAACAAGCAGAAAGCAGACAACTGTATATGTATGTATGTATGTATGTATACGTACATATCTATATCTATATATATTTATGTATATAGATATATGTAGATATACATACGCACATATACGTCTGTGTGTGTTTGGTTGTATATCTTGTGTGTGTGTGTGTGTGTGTCTGTGTCAATGTACACGCATGAAGACACGCGCGCGTGCATACACATGTACATACAATAAAAATCTTTACTTGCGCACATCTGTGCCATCATTAATCAGATGTATTCAGTTCTGCTGTAATAATTGATGGCATTTATATCACAGGAAATACACTGCGGAGTATACGAAGTCAGAAACGCGTATACATACTGCTGGCTTTTTACGTGAGCAACGGAGTGCATTGATTGCACATGTACACATATGTTGACATATACATACATACATACACACGTACACATAGGGCATTAATATAATTATTCTCTGGTACAGACGTATACATACCTAAATATATATAAAAGTATCTATATGCATTTTTATGCATATATATGTTTGTATGTATGTATGTATGTATGTATGTATGTATGTATGTATGTATGTTGGTATGTATATGTATACCTGCGCGTAAATATATGACTGAGCGACAGCGCCCCAGGGAGCGGTCTGTATATTAAATACAAATACAGCATGCTACCACATATGAAAATCTTCCAGCTACCCTGATTATTCATACAAATAGTAAGCAAAGACTCCCTACAGAGGAGATTAGTATCTAAAAACAAAATCAAGGCCCATAACTGCAATGAAATCTGACAATTGAAATTACTGAGCTCGACGCAGTTGTTGTAATCAAAGCCAAATGATGAAAGCAAAAATCATATATTCCTCTTATTTAAACCTCTTCGGCAAGTCATATTCTCGTCAGTTCGCAAGACTGTGATTGATCAATATTCATTCATTCACCACTTACACACACACACACACACACACACACACACACACACACACACACACAAAATCAGTTGCTCCAGACGCGTTGTATTTGCAAACTGTCGACTATAACACAATGCATATCATAATGATGGTTGTGGACTTGAATCATCTGGCAAGGGGCTTTCAAGCGGTAGCTATCCAGGAGAATTTCCCTCTTATTATGACAATTAGACAATATTTCCGACCTTCAGTTTAGTGGTGTCTCTCACGACATTTGTTATCAGTTGACCGGTGGTCCAGTCTATGAATGAATAAATCTCTTCCTTTGTTTCTGAATTTTTATATAAATAAGTGTATAGAGTTTACCCTATCGCTTGACGTAAATGAGTACAAATGAAGGTAATAACATCTTTTGAATTTATTCGCACTAAGCCTCACATAATTCTTTTCCTTATCGTCCATGAATGTGTTAGATGCTTATTTCACGTACACAGAAAGGCAGCATTCCAAGAGTGGGCTAGCAGAGGGATTTCGGCAGTTATAAATTGGTTGTTACTTTCAGGCTGCGTAGTAGTACGTTTTCTGTAATTGTGTTTTAGTTGAATCTGATATTGTCTGGCCAAGAATGGCTGACCATAAAGTTGTGGATGTTAGCGAATTTATGGTACTTGTCTATTGTTTGGAAACGTGGAAATGTCTTGCAAGATATAGAATGCGCCTGGATGTATATTAGTGGTAACATCTAAATTGTACAATGGATTAAATGATGCTGTACACCTGTTTTCTATTCTCCTTGACTGTATGCGTGTAGTTTTTCTAAGTATTGATGCTTACAGCTCTTATGCCATAGCACAACAGCAAACATTATTCCCAATCGTGTACATATTCGACCATCTAATCCATTTTGACCAATAAAAACTGGCCTAGTTGATATATTCAACTGAAACTATTAAACATGGTGCTCCAGTATGGTCGTAGTCCGATGATTGGAAGCAGTAAAAGAATATAAATGTAAGTGATATATCTTCGTATTTTTACTTTCACAGAATGCTACATATTTGTAGAGGAATGAAAGGCCTGACGTTCATATCTTCTCAAGAACAACCTTATTTAACGGACATGAAGCAATTATAATCGAGAGCTAAATCTACCTTGGTCACTGGAACTCGATACTGGTTACAAGATCACAATATCTCTCATGTAAACTAATATTTTTACGTATATGTACGATGTCAGGTACAAATAAATAGAAAACAAAAGTGAGGTGTAATTAATCTAAAGAGTAAAGAACCCGTATCCTCATTTCCATTTACCGGGAGTTTATCACCAGCCTGCACTACTTCTCGAATAAATAAGTGATAAATCGGTAAATAATTATGTCTTCTACTACAGCCTCGGGCCGACCAAAGCCTTGTGAGTCGATTTGGTAGACGGAAACTGAAAGAAGCCCATCGTATATATATGTTATGTGTGTGTGCGTGTGTGTGAGTGTGTGTTTGTCTCCCCTCTATCGCTTGACAATCGATGTCGGTGTGTTTACGTCCCCCTAACCTAGCGGTTCGGCAAAGGAAACCGATAAGTACTAAGCTTACAAAGAATAAGTCCTGGTGTCGATTTGTTCGACTAAAGGCAGTGCTCCTGCATGGCCGCAGTCAAATGACTGAAACAAGTAAACGATAAAAGAAAGAAAGAAATGTAATTACATTTTCTATTGATCTATGAGTGGTGTAGTAGCAATGGTAACCTCCGTAGTTTTTTAAACGAAAATGGCAAAATACTAACCAAAGGTATTGTAAAACATCTAGTTGTGTATTCCTTTCATTAGTGCTTATAAATCCTTCCCTTTCTCTCAACTGTTCTAATTTCTTTATGTAATACATCTTATTCAATGTCTACACCCACACAACTGACAATCTCTCTCTATGACGTAGCGCTAATGTGACGTGACATGCGTGTTTCTTCTGATGTAGCTGCACACTTGTCATCTTACAACTTCAGCACACTCCCGCTACTTCTCTGATGTTTAAGCTAATTTCGCAGCCAAGCAGTGCAGTAAATGCACGAGGCTGCACAAGGGCTTATACTAACAGCACAAATATCACATCCCACGCGTTTCGTTGACATGAGCAATATGAACGACAACATCCGCTGGGAAAATACGGTTGCGGCTCCATATGTATGGAACAGATGTATTATAGATGTACATGTATTTAGATCTTCTATAAGAGGATCAGGAATCAAGTAGACTCAGGGATTCAGAGATGTAAACTCGATGTATAAGATCCTACTTCAAGTATTTGCACGCAAAAAGAAAAACAAAAACAAAAAACAAAAACAAAAACCAAAAAAAAAAAACCAAAAAAAAAACCCAAAGAAACTATTCGTTGAGTAGCTCACGTCTTACGTAGAAACAAGTGATATGGTGATCTTGATGGAATAAGAAAGACGTTGTGACGTTTATGCATTTCCCAAGTTTATTAATGCTGCAGCTAAGTAAAATGGCTGTTTCAAACCGAAAACGATCTGAATCGAGGCTTTCGACTCGTTGTAAGGTAGTCTTATGCTCAGTAATCCTTTCATAAGTAATTGAAAAAGAATAACGATAAGTACACGAGTATAGAAGTGTTGCACAGCCCCATAAAACAATCACTAAAGATATAGCTTTATTACCTCCGCCTTCGCTCAGGCGGAGGTATTGTTTTTCAGTCGTGTTTGTTTGTTTGTCCGTGGACAAGATATCTCAAGAATCGCTGGATGGATTCGGATGTAATTTTCAGGAATGTGAGGTCTCGGGACTGGCACAAACTGCCTAAATTTTGGGATCGATCCGGTCCTGGACAAGGATTCTAGATTATTTTTCCTGTTTATTTTTACTTAAATTTTGAGAGCGGCCGGGTTCATTTTTAGTATTCTTGTGAGAGCAGTCGAGTTTATTTCAGATATTCCCATTTTAAGACTCATCTCTGGTTAATTGTTGAGAGGTCGTTGATGTCGCCTTGGTGGAGGTTTGCGCTTTGTGAGTGCTCTTGCTTATTAAATAAAATTATTTCATTTTCTTTAACTTCCCTCTCCGAGGAAAAGATTAACTGTTAATCTTATAAGAAGTCAACATAACAACGAGAGCAATTATTTTGCTTCATGGTGGTGATGATGGTGGTAGTGAAAGGGGAAAGGGGTAACTGGTCTTCTTTAATCATTGCAGTATAAAACCTGTGTTTTTAATGATGTTGCCTCCGTAAAAGACATTTAAATATATGAAAATAACAACGACTTCTTAGCCATTCTGTTATTGGTAATTGAAATATTTGTAAAGAGATAATGTTCCTAATTGTCTAAAGGATACTTGCATATAAAGCAGGTACATGTGTGTTTTTATTTGCGCGCGCGTGTGTTTTATTCGTTTATTCAGTCATTGGACGGTGGTCAAGCTACGTCACGCCTCGAATTATTTAGCAGAACAAATCGACCCAAGCATTTATTTCAAGTATGGTATTTAATCTCTTTTTGCTGAACTGTTATGTTACAAGAATGTAAATAAACCAACAACGGTTGTCAAGCGGTACCAGTATAAACACAAATCACACACAAACACACACACACGCACACACACGACGAGTTTCCTCGTGGTTTCCGACTCTCAGGTTCACTCACAAAGCTGTGATCAGCTTGGAGTCAGTATACAAGACATACGTATGCTTAAGAGGTATGAGACAAATGTGACAGAACCAGAAACCATATAGTTGCGAAGTGAATTTCTTAACTGCATTACTACGCATGCGCCAATTCATTTATTTATTTATTTATTCCTCCATTGACTACAGGGTGTCCACAAAGTTTGGGTACATGGAATAAATAAAACCATAACATAAACAATTAAATATAAGAAATAATTTTTTAAAGTATGTGTTAATTCCCATGTACCCAGACTTTGTGGACACCCTGTAGAATGGCAGAAGTGAAGTAGAATGTGAAACGTCGTACAGAACGTTTCTCAAAAGTGTCCAGTAACTTATTGTTTACAAGTTTCAAACAAGGCCTGGATATGTTGTTGTGGTTGTCATTATAGTGATGGTGGTGGTTGAGGTTGCTGCTGCTGTTATTGTGATCAACCCCAAGTGAAATTTGGACGAGCTGAACGATGGTCAATTGCGTTTCAGCCGTGACTATCTTGCCTCTCTTATGTATATACCCATGGCTAAATTATATTCGAGGGGTTCCCAAAAATTCTTGACTTTAAGGATATCGCAAATGGCTTGGTTGGAGGCCCAACTTTCCAAGTTTTTTTACAGAGCTTAGAAAAACTTAAGAACCGCTGCAATAAGTGTGTGAATCTGAGAAAGGAATATGTTGAATAGAAGAATCAACTGAAACTCCTGTATTTTCTTTTACTCAAAGCCAGGAACTTGTCAGTGCCCCCTCGTAGTGTATGAATCCTTACATTTTTTTGTTAGAGAAATTGAAGTGTAATTTGAGAGAGATTTGGCTGTTATTTCTTGCTGATTGTACAACCGTGTCTCGGCTGACTTACCGACCCCCATCAAATCGGTTTTGATCAAACAGACACCTGATATCCCAGAGTTGTAAATGTGTTACCAGTTTTAAAATGCTAGGATGTGTTTTAACTAAATGACGATGTGTTAATGAAGGCGGAGGAATAGTGGTAGTGATGGTACTGAGAGTTGTGAATGTCTGACATAACGAGTTGGTTTCGTTGTTATTGTTTAAATATGTGTGTGTGTATGCCTGTGTGTACACACACACACACACTCACACACACACACACACACACACACACACACACACACACACACACACACACACACAAACAAATGAAAGCGAATGAATACTGCAAAGCGTCACTACACGTGTTTCAGTAGCGCGGTTTATTCCAAATACAAGTCCATCGCATAACTTATTAGGCAACACTATGTGAACGTGTATTATTATATAACCATCCACTTTTTCAGGTGATTTTCTGCCGATTGTTTTCCAGGAGATACCCAACCAAACATTTTGACAAAATACCAGAACATTTGGCAGGGTATCGCTTGGAAAATATCCGGTTGAATATCATCTGAAGAAATGAGTTGTTGTGTAAGAATACACATTTACAAAATGCAACCTAAGTTATGCAATGGACTCGTATTTGGGATAAACATCGCTATTGAAATCCGAATAGTGATGTTTGAAATATTTGTTCGTTTCCGTTTTTTGCTTACTGAAGATTACACCGCATATAATGTATCAATTATTCCTTAAATACATACGCAGAGTTGCAGGATGACCGGAACCAGTGAAAAATCGGTTAATTTTGTACACAGTATTGATTTGACAAGCTGAATTATCTGGAATACATTTATATATAT
>NC_068985.1:24106562-24107556 GCF_001194135.2 Octopus bimaculoides
ATATATATGTATATATGTGTATATATAACTGTGTGTGTGTGTGTGTGTGTGTGTGTGTATTTATGCATATGTACGACTATATTAATCAGGGTGTATTTCTTAGTTGAAGAAAATTAAGCTCCCACTTTTTTTGTTTGCGATCAATAGCAGTAAAGATATGAATCAATTGAGACTTAGTTGCTATTTCGCGCAAATCATGCTATCACTTAGAGAAGATGCCCTGAGCTTGTGTAAGTGTGTAAAATTGCTTTCCTACATGCTGCAGCAGACGGTGTTCAAAGCTGATATTGATTTCTTTCATAGGGACAATCCCAACCAGCCTACATGTAGAAGGAAGGACATGTAGAAGAAAAAGAAGGAAGTGAGCGGAGGAGGATGAATATAACGAACGAGGTAGGAGGAAGAGGAGGCGGAGGGGGGTTATTATAGCAAAGACGATGTGGCGTTATATAACGTTCATGCCTTACTCAAGTGTTTATAACTTGTGTGTGGTGAAATGTAGGTAAACAAGTTTCTGTACTAACCCACAGGAAATCCCTTTCCAAGAACATGTTTTTTCATTGTGAATACATATACAGGCACCAACATACATGCATATACTCTTACACTCACACACACACACACACACACACAGCCTGGTACTTAGTCTAACGGTCAAATTTGCCGAACCGCTAGGTCACGGAGACGTAAACATTTGTTATCAAGCGGTGGTGGGTGATAAACATATACAAAGACACACACACACACATAGATATACATATATGTACGACGGGCTTCTTCCAGTTTCCGTGCAGCAAATTCACTCACAAGGCTTTGGTCAGCCCGAGCCTATAGTAGTAGACATTTGCCTAAGGTGCCATGTGGTTGGGAAGCAAGCTTCTTACCACAGAGTCGCGCCCATATATATATGTATATATATTTATCTATACATAAATACATACATACATACCTACATACATACATACATACATATATATATATATATATATATATA
>NC_068985.1:24108087-24116721 GCF_001194135.2 Octopus bimaculoides
TGTACGACGGGCTTCTTCCAGTTTCCGTGCAGCAAATTCACTCACAAGGCTTTGGTCAGCCCGAGCCTATAGTAGTAGACATTTGCCTAAGGTGCCATGTGGTTGGGAAGCAAGCTTCTTACCACAGAGTCGCGCCCATATATATATGTATACCCTGGGCTTCCGCACATTTTCCATCTATCAAATACACATTGCTTGGCTTGAGGCTAATAGTAAAAGACTCTCACGGATGATGTCGCGCAGTGGGACTGAACCCGAAACCATACGGTTGTAAAACGACATTCTTGACTACACAGCCATGACCAAACCATTTTCCTTCTGAAATTACGTACATATTGGGCTACAACTACCATCTTCTAAGACGGTAGGGTTTTATTTGAGGCAGCTTTGACTGTTATTTTTAGCAGATTGAGCATCCACATAGCTTCTCGTAGTCCCGAATAACTTATGGATGTACTGTGCGTGAAAGCATATTTTCTTGTTTCCGTAATTTTCATATTTCACGTTTGCGCGCATTTTGCTTTGGCATGCGATGTGTGCACGTGTACGTATGTGTATGTGTGTGTGTGTGTGTGTGTGTGTGTGTGTGTGTGTGGTGCATGTATATGTGCGTTTATATCTATGTGTGCATATATGTTGTTTTTGCGTGTGTGTACATCCTGTGTTGTGCATGTGCCATGCATTTTGTGTTCGCGTGCATTTATTGTGTGCACGCATTTTGTTATGCGTATATGTATGTGTATGCATGTGTGTAAGTGTACGCGTGCATGTACGTGTGCGTTAATATGTATGTGTACATATATATTACTTTGCGCGTGTGTACATCCTGTGTTGTGCATGTGCCATATATTTTGGACTCGTATGCATTTACGTGTGCATGCACTATGTATTTTAAATATATACGCATTTTCAGATGTGTACATTTATATGTGTGTCGCATTTTGTATTGCGTGTGCACGATGTACTTTGTATATTCGCACATTCTGCTCTGCGTGTATATGTGTGCGTGTAACTGTACGTGTGTTCTGTATGCATGTCCGCAATGTATTTCGTGTGTCTTTCTGCGCATGAAATTTTCTCTTGCGTGTGTGCAATCTAGTTTCTGTAAGTATTCTCTTGTGCGTATGCACATGCACGTTTTGCGCTAATGTACATTTAGACACTCTTAGGGCTACGCGTGTGCATGTGCATGAGTGTGTATGAGTGTGCATAGTTTTTTTTTAAGTATAGATACTTATATTTATATATATATATCTATGTATATATATACCTCTGTGTGCGCGTGTGTTGTTCTTGTACACGAGTATATTTGAATATTCTTATAAACTTTGATTCTTATTTTGTTCATAGACGAACAAAAACCGGTATGTGTGTGTGTTTGTGTGTGTGTTTGTTTGTTTGTGTGTGTGTGTGTGTGTTCATGTGAGCATTTACACATATCTCTATGTGCGTTTTAAAAATTTCTTGGTAGTGCGAGTGGTGTAACATTGTTTTCGTTAACTTTTGCATCGCTCCATTCGAATATGCGAATGCGTCACGGCTATCTCCCTGAATGTAAATATTGTAAAAAATAACGTGTATACAATAGTTGTGTGTATACATTGTATAAATTTTGATACATGCATATTTCTAAGACGGCGAACAGACAGAATCGTCAGCACGCCAGACAAAGTGCTTAACAGCATTTCGCCCAACTTTACATTCTGAGTTCAAATTCCGCCGAGATCGACTTTGCTTTTCATTCAACCCGGGGCGATAAAACAAGCACCAATTTAACAGAAGGGTCAATGTAATCGACTTCCCAAACTACCTCAAAATTGCTGGCCTTGTGCCAAAATTTGAAACCAATATATATATATATATGTATATATATATACATGCATACATGCATACATACATACATACAAATATATATATATACGTGTGTGTGTGTATATATATATATATATATATATATATTTCTATTCGCTGTCAACGTCCTAGTTGATGGTTTCGTGGTTTAGTCCTAGGTCAACAGTGATCTAGTAGACTATGATCAAAGATGTTCCAACCGTGACCATCATGTCTTTAATGCACCCGTAACATATAAATGACTACACTATTCAAAGCGTCCTCTTATTATTTTAAAAAAGATCATAGAGTATGATTTGAATGAGATTTGGCTGCTATTATCAGCAGGTCGAAGGCGGTGAGCTGGTAGAATCGTTAACGCACTGGGCAAAGTGCTTAGCGGCATTTCGTCCGTCGTTACGTTCTGAGTTCAAATTCCGCCGAGGTCGACTTTGCCTTTCATCCTTTCGGCGTCGGTAAATTAAGTATCAGTGAATCACTGGGATCGATGTAATCGACTGGTCCCCTATCCCCAAATTTCAGGCCTTGTGCATTTAATAGAAAGGATTATTAGCAGGTCGATTTATCAAGCATCGGCACTTTTGTTGGGCTGTGTTTCTGTGTGTAAGTGTTTGATGCAGTTTGTCTGCGATGGTGCATGAGTGTGTGTGCAACCGTGTATACATGTTTGTCTGAGATGACGGAAAAAGAAATGGGTCGACTATGATATAGAAGCAAGTATACATACATCCAAGCATGAATACACACACGCACACATATGTATATGCGCAAATATGTGCGTGTTTGTGTAATGTGAGAAAAGTAGTTTACATACATACATACATACATACATACATACATACATACATACATACATATGTAGATTCACACATACATACAATATATATATACAGACATATATGTATATATACATATACGTATATGCATATATGTATATATGAATGTGTGTATATATATATATATATATATATATATATATATATATATATATATGGGAAAGAGAGATAGATAGATAGAGAGAGAGAGAGAGAGAGAGAGAGAGAGAGAGTGAAGGAGACAGAAAAAGAGACTCACCCAAACACACACACAGGGACACACACACACACACATACATAGACTCACACGCACGTACCCCACCCCAGTGAGAGCTAGAAAGCGAAAACGATAGAGAAGGAGTAATTGCAGTGACAGTGACAGAGAGACGGGCCAACAAACAAGATTCAGACAGACTGACTAAAGTGTGTCGAAGTAGACAGGGTGCCAAATAAATAAAAGATAAAGTCTCAGAGAAGAGGAAAAAGTGTGAGAGAGACTATAAAAGAACCCAAATGAAGGATAGACAAACAGTTAAGGTGTCATTCCGAAAAGCTGATTGTCACATAACATAATCTATAAGGTCTAAGTTACGCATCATCAATTAGATAAGTAGTAAAACAAAAGGGAATGTAGATAGATAGATAGATAGATAGATAGATAGATAGATAGATAGATAGATAGATAGATAGATAGATAGACAGGTAGATTCATACTTGCATACATCAATAGATACAGATAGACGGATAGGCTGTTGCATAGCTGGATAGATAAATAGCTAGACGGACAGACAAATAGACAGACAAATAGATAGATGGATAGATAGATAAATAAATAGATAGATAGATAGGTAGATAGATAGATAGATAGATAGATAGATAGATAGATAGATAGGTAAGCAGGTAGGTAGGTAGGTAGGTAGGTAGGTAGGTAGGCTGGTAGGCAGGTAAGTAGAAAGCCAGATAGCTTTCTTTCTACCTGCCTACCTACCTACCTAGGTATAAAGGTAGCTATAAAGATTGTCTGATTGATGTAAAAGGTAGATTGACAGAGAAGATATAGTGATAGTGAAGATAAATAGACAGATAGGGATTGATTGATTGATTGATCGAATGATTCATTGGGTAAAATTGATTGAGTGATTAAATATTGACGTGAAGTATACTTAACTAAACACACCCATAGATATATAACTTGAGAGTTACATGCATGATATGAAGCACAAAAACTAAATTTAGCAAGCGTAAAGGTACGGACAGACGCTGGTTATCCCTTTTCATAATCAGTCCATTTTCGCCCCCTTTGATCCCTTCCTATTATCATATCCCCTTCTCACATCACCCACTCCTTCCTCTCAGGTTACGACGACGAGTGTTCTAGCTGATTCGATCGACGGAACAGCCTGCTCGTTCAATTAATGCGCAAGTGGTTGAGCATTCCACAGACACGTGTACCATTAACGTTGTCTTCAGAGAGATTCAGCGCGACACAGAATTCGACAAGGCCGGTCCTTTGAATTACAGATACAGCTCATTTTTGCCAGCTTAATATACTGGAGCAACATGAAATAAAGTGTCTTGCTCAAGGACAAAATGCGCCACCGGGTATCAAACACACGGCTTTACAATCGTGAGCCGAATACCCTAATGATTCAACCACCTGTTCACCTGTTCACCTGTTCACCTGAAAGTGAAAGTGAATCAGTTACTTGTCACGCAATTGCAATCGCTTTCTCACTCTACAGACATCATTTCAAATCCGTGATCACCTTCGTCTTTAGAAGAAAATTTTGCTTTAGTTCTTTAGTATTACTAATATTAGCTTTATTATTAACAGTTAAAATAAAGTGCCAGTCAGTAACAGACTCGATATATTCGGCCATAACCATCCTTCATATCTGGACGTTTTGCTCACGTTAGTGGATACGATAGTGAAACTAACACCTTTTTCTTCGACCAAGCTCCCTAAGGGTGGCAACAAAGGTGAGAGGAGGTGTACGGAGAGGCGGGGATGGAAAGGAGGCGGTGTGGGGGAGTAAGGAGAGAGTAGAGAGGAAGTGCTGCCTTTTTGAAAATTTCCTGGAATGTGGGGGTGAGGGGTGACCATGATTCGAACGACCGGGTCTACTCTTAGGCGGTGCCTGTAATCCAGGGTAATCATAACCATGAAGCTGTGGCGTTCGTTCATCGCACCCCACCCCTCTGATAGCTGCCTCCGCTAGAGGTGACCTTTCCTTGTTATTTTATTTAATATCTATGACTGTTAGTTTTCATTTCTTTGAAAACCCCTACTGTTTTTATATTACGATGGTATTTTTTCCATTGTCCCCAAACGTCCTTGGGCCAATGCAGAAATTATTCTTATTATTGAAGTTTACATAATAATTATATAATATGCGTCAAATATTTACATTTGTTTCGTTTTAAAGATCTGTCCCTAGTCATGGTACCTATTTATAGCAGATAGAGTAGAAATCATAGGACAAAACAGTCTACGGTATTTATCTATTTTGCTTTATGTCCTGAGTTATATGAGGATGTTAAGTAGTATATTGAAATATTGGTTCTAGATTTTGGCACAAGGCCAGCAATTTGGGGGAGGGGCTACGTTGAGTACATCGGCCACAGTGCTCAAATTGTACTTATCTTATCGACCCCAAAGGGATGAAAGGCATAGTCGACATCAGCGGAATTTGAACACGTGAAGACGGATGAAATGCTGTTAAGCATTTTGCCCGGGATGCTAACGACTCTGCCGGTTCACCATCTTGATATATTGTTATATTAGAATTAACAAACAGATAGACAGGCAGATAGATAGATAGATAGATAGATAGATAGATAGATAAGAAGAGAGGGAGAGAGGTGTTTTTAGATACTGAGAAGGTGTGTTAGTTTTTTATTAACGTTAATAAAAGGAAAAATAATAAGGGAGTAAGAGGGGGATGTGGAGTAAAAATTGTTATAAGAAATCCTTTCCTATCATAAAGTTTAAGGCGGTTTTTTAAGTTCAAAATAATATTTGATTACAGACATCCCACCCATGAGCTTCCCGACCTTTCGTATATTAGGGACTGCATTGTTCAACGCATTTTTTTTTCTTATTCATTTCAGACTGTAGAGTATGATTCCAATGATGTCTGATTGCTATTCGTAGCAACTCGAGTGACAAATTGTAGACTCGTTAGAGCGAAGGACAAAATATGCTGCGGCATTTATCTTGGTTTTCATGGTCGTAAGTTAAAATACCAACTCGCCCTTTATCTTTTGGGGATAAGGTCCAGGGTGATAGATTAAAAGAACTTCTAGAACGTTTTATTTCGAAATCAGAACCACATTAGACAACTGTGTTCTCAAGGCCAGCATCAACCTTTATCCTTTTCGGTAAAGTCCAAGGTGATAAATTGACAGTATTGCAAAAGCGATTCCTCGATGTATTTACTCCAGCTCTTTGTGTTCTGAATTTTTAAGTGGTTGACGTAATCCGTCTCTCGGTTTCATACCGGCGTGTGTCCAGGTGGTTACTCACAATCGCAAGATTGTGGGTTCGATTTCCGGACCTGGTGGTACATTTTGTTCTTGAGCAGCAAAGTACTTCATTTTACGTTACTCCAATTCACTCATTTGTAAAGAGTACAACCCTGAAACGGACTGGTGGTAAGGGGTGGGGTGGATTATTGTGATCTATGGAAACCCGGTAACTGGCCCCATGAGCCCTCGAACTTAAGACAGAAATCTCCAGGGTTCAATGATGATGATGATGATGATGATAATGATGGGTTCTCCCCACCACAGGAATCCTGGGTGTCCTTAGTGGAGTCAGTTTGTTGCAAGCATTTGGGGTTTGGTTTCAGTTTAAGGGTAACTATCTCCCTTCCTCCCACCAGTCATGCCCACCCCCCGAAAAAAAATAAAACACACCCATGGGAACCTCCCTTCCCTCCTTGACAGAACAGTAAACATTGAAGCTCCCTCATTGGCTCATGACATTGTTGTCACTGTTTTTGTTGTTGTTGGTAGTGGTGGTGCTGGTGCTGGTGTTGTAGTGGTGTTGGTACTGATGTAGTTGCTGTTAGTAATATCGGTGTTTATGTTGCTGATGTAGTTGCTTGCTAGTATCGCTTAGCCCAAGGTCAAACCCCAACTGAGCAGACCATGATCAAAGTAGTCCAGTCATGAGATTGCCGTATTTTTCGTATTATTTAGGTCAAAATATTTCAATGTGACCTTCCTTATTTGAGTTGGAAGGACATAATTTGGATGGAAACTTATCGACTACTACTAACATATCAAGCTACCATCCTTTTGGCGTTTATACTATTTAGTCTATATCCCTGAAGATCTGCTACGGAAGGCGTTCCAGTCGTGGCCATCCCAACTATTTGCATATCTCTAAGGTTATATTGTCGAACGTGTCCTTCAGCTTTTCACAGATTGACGTTTCAGTTTTGGAGGAGAACTGGTATTTACACCTAGTATGGTTGAAGACGATTAAGGGCTGCCCTTGTTGTTTTTCTTATCAAATATGGTGGGGGCAACAGACAAGCAGATGCAACTGGAAGAAATAATGGTGATAATATAATAGTGACGATGGTGGTGGTGGTGGTGGTAGTGGTGGTGGTAGCAGTGGATCTAGTGGTGAAGAAACTGGTATTGATACAAAGATGGCGTTAGATCGTAATGGCGGTGATATCGTTAGTGTTGGTGGTGCTGGTGGCAGAAACGGTGGTACATAGAGGCTTTTGTAGGGTGTTAGTGGTGGTGACCATCGTAGTGGTAATGCTAAAGCTGGTCGTGGTTAGATGGATTAACACGGTGATGGTAATGGTGAGATTGGTACTGGAGTTGGCGGTGGTAGTGATAGAAATGGTAGAGATGAAATTATATGAAAATCATATGAATCGCCCAGATCCACTGTGTGTTGGTGCCGGTGGTAGCGGTAACGGTGGCAGTGGTAGAGGCGCTAATAATGGTTGTGATTGGCTTTTCTTGTTGCAGTGTTGGTGGTAGTAGTGTTGTTGTTGGTGGTGGTGGTGGTGGTGATAACGTTGGTGCTTTTGGTTATGGTAACGATGGTAGCAGTGGTATGGGTTGTTGCTGGTGGTGTTGTAGGTGTTTGCAATAATGGTGGTAGTGGTGCTGGGATTTGTGGTGGTAGTGGTGGTGGGGATGGCGCCGGCTGTATTGATGGCGGGGGATGGTATGGTGATGTATCAGACGACGGGGGTTTTCATGTAGTTGTTCTTAATGATGGTGTCGGCGGCGTCGCTGTCGTTATCATTTAACCCTCGGTCGACCTTCAAACAGACTTATAATAAATAGTATTCCAACCATAGCCATCAAGTCTTTTTTGTACATCCAGTACTCCATTCTCCTGTGTATTCTTATTGTAAAACAGTAAAGTGTGATTTGAGGGCGATTAGGCTGCTATGTCTAGCAGGTCTAAAACCCACATAGAAGTGCCCTTCAGTATCATTACTGTTGTTGTTGTTGTGGTGGTGGTTGTGGTGGTGAAGATAGTGGTGGTTGGTAAAAGTGCTGAGAGGTAATACTAGATGTTAACAATAATGGAGAGTGATGATGATGGTGATGACGACGACGACGACGACGTTGATGATGATGATGATGATGATGATGATGATGATGAGTAGGAGGAGGAGGACGACGACGATGACAACGACGGGTACGATGACGATGACAACGATGATGACGAGGGAGATAATGATGATGATGATGGTGATGATGATGACGACGACGATGACAGCATCGATGATGATGATGATCAGGGTTATTGGCAGTAATAATGGTAATAATAAAAATAGTAGTCGTGGAAGTGGGGGTCGGGGGTCGGGTGGAGGGTGGTGTTAGTAGGGGAGAGGGTGGTGTAAGTCATGATAATATACAGAAATAAAATAAGTAGTGATCGTAGTGGTGGAGGTGGAGGTAGAAGTGGGGGGGGGGAAGAGGAATT
>NC_068985.1:24117016-24119516 GCF_001194135.2 Octopus bimaculoides
AATGCTGGCAGTGAGTATAGGGGGAAGAGTTGATGGTGAGACAATGATGATGGTGTTGGCGGTGGTAGTTTTGGTTGTGGTGGTGGTGGTGGTGGTGGTGGTGGTGTTAATGGCAAAGGTGAGAGTGTTTTATGTGAAAAAAAAAAGGAAAAAAAAGCAGGGTATTAATAAACATCTTAAAACATTAAAGCCAACACACGTTATTAGTAACCTCCCTAAATCTACAATAGAATATACGCTCCCATCTAACCTCAACGTGGGATCGAAATCGGAACAGACATTTAATTGCGAAACGAACTTCTTGACCACACAGCTATGCTGGCAACTGCGAACTACAGAATCACATACGACTGAGGAAGAAATCACAGCATTTCGCAAAACAGAAGCGTAGGATTAAACTCTAACAAGAACTGATTTGATAAAAATATTCCAACGCGTTGTTATCAAGCAAATTCAAACAGAAAGCTTAACGATAACACGAATCCATAAATGTATCCCTTTACAGGGGACAAACGTTGTATATGACGCCGGTTTATAACTCAAACAGTTTGTTTTATATCTATTGTAGAAGAAACGAATTAGTCACTACATGCCGACTAAAAATTAACTAATTCTTTGATATTGTCATTACTTATAATCTTCTGAGTCTAGATTGCACCCGGAGAGGGGAAATATCGAGTATACTGAATACTAACTATCGATATCGGTAACAAGTGAAGATTTCCTTCATAAAACAAATGAACACAGCAGACGTTACGCCTATTGTTCTCTTTTAATATCGTATATATATATATATATATATATATATATATATATATAATTATTAAAGCCGAAAAACTTCCCAAATTGTTACTTAGAGCTTCATGTGACCATTTGTCAAACAGTTACGATTATCCCAAATGTCTAACGAACGAATATATGTGTGTGAGTGAGTGTCTGTATGGAAATATGCATGTATGCATGTATGTATGAATATATGTATGTATAATAACAGTTTGACTCAGATTCTGTAACCTCTCCTAAATGTGTTGAATGCTACTTTCTTTCGTTTGTTCGCTCAATCTCTTCCTCCTTCTAACACAAGCACTCACGCACACGCACAAACCCACGGACACACACAAACCCATGTACACACAGATACACTCACGTAAACTCATCTACCACGAACACACATCGATTAAACGAAAATGTGAATACACACCTTAGTACATATACTCATACACCTACTTGTACACACGCATTTATAATTTAAAAGACACACACATGCACACACACACACAGACACACACACACACACACACACACACACACACACAAACACACACACACATGCATACACACATGTATTAGATATATTTTCATCCATTTGATATTCTGAAGTAAAAATCGATGTCAGACAATAAGAGCGAAGTTGCAAAACTTTATTAAAGAAGGATAAAGAATAGTTTGATACATTAAGTAGCATTAAAAAATACTATATCGTACAAGTGAAATATATGTGTGTATAGGAACTTAGAAACATATATTTTGAAAAAAAAAAATTACAGTACATACATATATGTACAGACATATACACAAACAGACACGCATATACACATGTTAGTGTGTGTGTGTGTGTTTGTGTGTCGTGATGATACAACTGCATAAAATGAATTAGTAATAGATGGTGTGTGTGCGTGTGTGTGTGTGTGTGTGTGTGTATGTGTGTATGAAAGTGTGGAAGTGAGAAATAATCGAAGACGAAGTGAGGAGGGAAGTGGAGTAGAGTGAAAGAAAGAAGGGAGACATAGAAAGAAATGAGGAATGAGGAAGGAATTAGAAATAGAAAGAAAATAGATAGATTGACAACTAGAGAGAAACATAGATTAATGGAAAGACATACATACATACATATTTCTAAGTATATATATATATATATGTGTGTGTGTGTGTGTGTGTGTGTGTGTGTGTATAGAAAGGTGTGAAAGAGATAGGTAGATAGATGAATAGATACATATACAGACAAACGGACGGACAGACAGACAGATAAATAGATAGATAGATAAATAGATAGATAGATAGATAGATAGATAGATAGATAGATAGATAGATAGATAGATAGATAAACAGATAGACACAGAGAAATGCAAGAAAGAGATAATGTGATGGTGAAAGAGATAGAAAAAGACGAACAGATAAGGAGACAAGACAGGGTTGAGCGAGAGGAAACCCGTATCAAAATATATATATGCACTTATGTGTATATAATTACATATACATATATGAGTGTGTGTATGAATGATTGTCTGTGTATATGTATGTATGTATGTATGTTTGTTTGTATGTATGTATGTAAAGTATAAATGGGTGAGTTGTATATGTATATCTGCGCGTGTATTCCAATCAGAAAATCACGTAGAAAGATGGATAAGAGATAAAAACTTCAGTTTTGTATTTTATACACATATGAGCCAAAAGCTTACGATATCACATTCATACATATTTAAATACACGCACTCTC
>NC_068985.1:24123727-24124361 GCF_001194135.2 Octopus bimaculoides
ACACACACACACACACATATATATATATATATATATACACACACACACACGAGGGTGTATGAAAAGTTTTGAGCCTTGAAGTCTTGTACCATGTTTTGTTTTTTTTGAGGCTCCATACACCCCTCGTAAATATATACATACACTCACAGAACACTTTCTTTTATTCTTTTATTGGGATACTGTAAGGGTGGTGGGGTAACATAATTATATTATATAATACAATTACCTATACATAAATGTAGATGATACTTATAGTATATACACAATTGCGTATAATGATACACATGCAAAAGTACGTATGTATATACATTTATATGTGCTTACATAAAATATTACATACATATGAACATATATAATTGCATTCATACCTACCTACCTACCTACCTACCTACCTACCTACCTACCTTCCTTCCATCCTACCTACCAACCTACATTCATAAGTTATGCATAGACTACATACGTATATATATACATATATATATACGTACATATATATACATGCATAAGTTATGAATAGACTACATACATACATATATACATATATATATATATATACATTCATAAGTTATGCATAGATTACATACATGCATACATACATACATATATATATATATATATATATATATACATATAT
>NC_068985.1:24126152-24129474 GCF_001194135.2 Octopus bimaculoides
ATATATGCATATATATAAATGTATACACACCTACACACACACACACACACACAACACACACACACACACATATATATATCTATATATATATATACATACATACATACATACATACATGTATAAAGATATGTTTTTGCCTTTGTATATCCGTCTGTAAGTGTATATTTATGAATTTTTGTGACGAAAATTATGAATGTGAAAGTGCTGTAAACTATAATGTATTGCTTACCTATTATTCTGGATATATACCTCTATATACTTTGCTTCGATCTATGTCAATACATCGATCCTTCGTTTACTTAGTCTAACTGTGCGCCTGTATGTCTGTCGGTCTGTCTTGAAATATTTGTTCTTCCGTCTACATCCGTATCCATAATTTTTGTATGTAATTGATATATGAATTTATGTATATATGAATGCGTGTGTGTATAAATATCTACACATATATATACGAATATATTCTTTTACAGTTATTCGACTGCGGCCATGCTGGAGCACGGCCTTTAGTCGAAGAAATCGACCTCAGGACTTGTTCTTTGTTAGTCGAACCGCTAAGTTACGGGACGTAAACACACCAACATCGGTTGTCAAGCGATGATGGGACGACAAACACAGACTCAAAAATACACACCCACACAAACACACACACATGTATATATGACGGGCTTCTTTCAGTTTCCGTCTACCAAATGGCTTTGGGCGGCACGAGGCTATAGCTGAAGACACTTGCCCAAGGTGCCACGCAGTGGGACTGAACCTGGAACCTTGTAGTTGGGAAGCAAGCTTCTTACCAAGCAGCCACGCCTGCGCCTATATATATACACATACAACTGTACACATACACATATATATATACACATATATATATACACATACAACTGTACAGATGAATAAGCAGAAAATAGCATTAAATTTGTTGCATTCACACATACATACATGCACCCACTGACACACTCACACACACACATAAACACAAATATGTGTGTATGTGCATGTGTACATGTATGCATATATATATATACATACATATATATATATCCATATACATAAATATACATATATTGATACAGGGTCCATATATGTGTACGAATATATGTATATGAGAATGTGAATGTATGTATGTATATATGTATCTATCTATCTGTTTATCTATCTATCAGTCTGTCTGTCTAATAAATGTGTAGATGTATAGCTGTATTAATGATACCTACTACTCATAATAATAATAATAATAATAATAATAATAATAATAATAATAATAATAATAATAATAATAATATTCAGACAAATACATAACAAAAACACCAGGATTTACAAATATATATGACATACGGAAAATTGCACTACTGGGTACTGCACACATTCTACGCAAAACACTTTCAATACAGTAAACATAAGAGCACCACAGCAAACCACAGCACATACCCAAGGCGCACAGAGCTGCGCTCGGTAGTGAAGTGAAAGCACGTTATAAAAATAAAACTACTGAATAATAATAATAATAATAATAATAATAATAATAATAATAATAATAATAATAATAATAATAATAATAATAACAATAATAATTCTTATTTCTATATGCTCAAGGCCTGAAATTTGGGGGAGGTTCCAGTCGATTAAACCGGCCGTAGTGTTCGGATGGTACTTTATTTGATCGATCCCGAAAGGATGAAAGGCAAAGTCGATCTCAGAACGTAAGAACGGACGAAAAGCCGTTAAGCTAAAGATTTCCCCAGCATGCTGTTCATCCCTTTTTACTAAAGGCATAATGCCTGACATTTTGTGAGAGCAGACTAGTCGATTACATCGATACCAGTCCTCGATTGGTACTTATTTCATGAATCGATTTTGTCGGGATTTGAACTCAGATCGTGAAGGCGGGCGAAATACCGCTAAGCATTCTGCCAGTTTACTGCCTTATATCACTAACTCAATATATTTTGCATTAAAACCCCGTAAATGTACCATAGAACTCAATGAAGTGTGATGCTTATATAAGTGACCTAGAGACAACGGACTGTCGTTTCCCCCTCCCCTGAGACCCATGTATATATATATATTCACATACTCTCACAAACCCTTTTCTCTTAACCTCTTGTATCCCCGTTCCTATTCATCAAACCCAATTATCGTTTCACATAGTTACACCTACCAGAGAAAACCAACTTGCCAAAAACTATATAAAGCCAAGAGTAACTCAAGTTTAACACAGTCTGATGAAGACTGTAAGGCCGAAACTTCGAAGCTAGAGTCACCGATCTTCTAGAAGACTAATGACATCTACAAATATGTAGAGCAAATTGTTTTTATGGATTACACATAAAAATAAGCGTTAATATTCCAGCATAGCTATGTCTAAGAAGTTAGGTTCATAACCACAATGTTCCGGGTTCAGTCCTACAGCATGACACCTTGAGCAAGTGAGTTCTACTATAGCCTCAGGCCAACCAAAACCTTGTGAGCAGATTTGGTAGACAAAAAATGAAAGAACGTAAGAACGGACGAAAAGCCGCTAAGCATTTTGGCCCGGGGTGCCAAGGATTGTGCGTGCCATTATACCGCCCATCCTTTTTTACTAAAGGCATAAAGCCTGACATTTTGCGAGAGCGAGTTAGTCGATTACATCAATACCAGAGTTTATCACGACTTCCTCCAAGTTAACTGAACTTAAATTGCTCAATAATATATTAATCAAAAACGTTGACAGCTTCAAATATCTTGGAACACATATAGTAGACTCCTAAAAGCTCTTGCTTGGGATGCATGTAACAAACGTGATAAGATCTGGCACTCAAACCTTCCACCCATGTTAAAAGTTAAAATATTTAGAACATTGATTGAGCCGGTCTTTTTCTATGGATCAGAGACCTGGACCTTATCGGCTGTCTTAGAAGAACAACTAGATGGAACATATACCAACCTGCTCAGGAAGATACAGAACATCAGTTGGAGATCACACCCAACACTTAGTGACATCTATGGAAGTCTGATACCAATATCCCTCAAGCTAAAGCACGAACGGCTACAATTTGCTGGTCACTGTCATCTGGCAGAGAAAGAAGTTATCTCATCCCTGCTCCTATAGCATCGCTCTGGAAGTGTTTTCTCCAGGAAACTGACATTTCCAGATACTATATGTCGGCACTCTGGGTTGGATATTAAACATTTGAACACAGCAATGCAGGACCGTGTAGTGCGGAAAGGGATTGTCAATAGAGTTCTGACCAATCATATGTTAGTCGAAAGATGATGATGGTATGTGTGTGTGTGTGTGTGTGTGTGTGTGTGTGTGTGTGTGTGTGTGTGTGTGTGTGTGTGT
>NC_068985.1:24130506-24133006 GCF_001194135.2 Octopus bimaculoides
TATATATATATATATATGTATATATATATGTATATATACGTATATATATATATATATAGGCTCATGTATGTATATGCAAATATATATATATACACACACACATATATATTGTCTACATGTATACACGCGCGTGTATATATATATATATATATATATATGTACGTATATATGTATATACTCATTTACTATTTGTTTTATATATATATATATATACATATATATATAGATTGATAGATATAGATAGATATACGTATGTATATATAAACACACATAAATATATATATATGTATGTATATATATATATGTACATGCACACACATACATATGTATACACTCATGTACATAGATATATACATAAATTCATATTCATACATATAGGCATAGACACACATCATGCATACACATATGTATATATCTTTGTGCACGTGTGTATATGTGTGTGTATATATATATGTGTGTGTATATATATATGTGCGTGTGTGTGTTGCTTTGTCTGTGATCGTATGAATATATTCCTTACTCTTATATATATGGCTTATAGTGGAAGATGTATCGTTGTTCAATAACTTACCGTTACAAGTTGATATAGGAAAACTATTTTATGGTTTTTAGATTTTACAGTGCGACGCCATTTTTCGATATTCGTTAGCTGTTAAATATAGCTTCGATCGCAAGATGATTGCATAGTGTAAGCCTGCCCCGTCCTTTTCGACATATTATTTGATCGAAGGAAGATCGATATAATGTTAGTTCAACTAATGATAAGGCATATAATACACAGAGAGGCTCGTTAACAGATGAACCCTATGAAGTGATCCACAAAATGAGACATTTTTCCTTCGATTTATTCCACTGAAACATAACTCCACCTCCCATTCCCCAGTGTCAATCTAAGCCTCAAGACATCACTGCCAACGGACAATACGATGTCATCATAGGGATAATTTTGTATTCAGCACTGTCTAGTGCAAGCTTGGCTGTGTGGTTAAGATGCTCGTTTTGGTAGCCACGTGGTTTCAGGGTTCGATCACTATGCGTGTCACCTTGTGATTGAAATTGGTTGACGGAAGCTGAGTGGAAACCCCTCGTATGTGTGTGTGTGTGTATTTGTACATATGTGTTTGTCTTTGTGTTTTTGCCCGCCCTCCTCCACCGCTTGGGAACCGGTGTTAGTTTGTTTACAACACCGTGGCGCAGTATTTTGGCAAAAGAGACAGAATAAATACCAGACTTTAAAAACCAAGTATTAGGGTCGATTTGTTCGACAAACCCCCTTCAAGTTGGTGTCCCACAACAGCCGCGGTTTAATGACTGAAACAGGTAAAAGGCATTCGTTTTGATTTTCTTCTTCGTCTGCCATTACGTTCTGAGTTCAGATTCCGCCGAGGTCGACTTTGCCTTTCATCCTTTCCGGGTCGATTAAATATGTATGTATATATTTTATTATTTTTAACGATGTAGTGCTCGACTTAATCCCTTTGTCTGTCCCTGTTTGTCCCCTCTATGTTTAGCCCCCTGTGGGCAATAAAGAGATAAATATTTAATATCACGAACATTGTCGTTCTAAACATTTCTTTCCAAATAATTCTCACTTGCTACTGTAATCTAGATGTATTTACCTCGGCCGAAATCACACTTGGAATTATATCCTAGAGAGAATTACAGCAATCATTTTACGACAGCAGAGTGCACAGCAAACATCAGCGATCTGTATTCTTGACAAGAGATGCCAGTTCTTTTACACCTACAAGACTCGTTCTTATTATCCCCAAGTTGCTGGATAATTTTTCTTTCTTTTAAGAATATTGTAGAAAGGAAATTTTTCATAGATTGGAAGTTAAGTCCTAATCTCTTCAAAAAGTTATTGTTTCAAGAAAAAATTGAATTTGTATTACTTTTAATTTTTACGATTATAGATAACAACTCGGGCTGTAACTTTTGAGCCCGAGTCAGGTGCGTGTGAACGATGCTGAGAGAACGTCTGCTACGAATGATAGTTTTGACACAGGGCACCTCTAAGATGACCGCCAGATGCTGAACGAAAATAAATGAACTGCGACCAGGTTCAATAAAAGGACCCCAATTTCTTGGATGCAATTACATACTTGAAGTCGATGTTGGCAGAAATTAAATCAGATTGCAAATATATGTTTACGTTACTAAATTTATACTCGGGCTAAGCCCGAACAGTCCGAGTGCCGGAGTCGCTACTGATGTATAGCTCTTCGAAACGCCGGTGTTAAAACGGAGGTAGCTGATGAAGTAGAATGTTCTCTATGTGGCTTGTGTGTTTTCTCGTCTCTGTTTTGTTTGCAATGTCCTGTACCCAGATATGCACCTATACATACAGGTGGATGTCGGTATGCACATACCTGTACGTATATATGCTTATACTCATTTACTATATATATATATATGTGTGTGTATGTATATGTATACACACACATATATATGTATATATATATATATATATATATATATATATATATATATATATATA
>NC_068985.1:24136886-24138162 GCF_001194135.2 Octopus bimaculoides
TATATATATATATATATATATATATATATATTTATACACACGCTCACACACACAAGGCATATAAAACACAGACAAGTGGAAAGAGCAGGTGACATGAAATAATGTTGAATATGTTGGTGTACTGGCCGCCATTTATTTCCTCTCCATAGATAGATATTATATTCTTATTTCAGTAACAAGATATCTACAGGTCAATATAGTTCTCGACACATTATCGTCTAGGTGCAGGCGTAGCTGTGTGGTAAGAAGTGTGCTTCCTAAATCACATGGTTCGGAGTTTAGTCTCACTGCATGGCACTTGGCCCACCAAAGCCTTCTGAATGGACTAAGCAGACTGAACTGTAAGTCCGCCGTATATATATACATATGCACAGACACACACACACACACACACATATATATATATATACACACGCAAGCGTATATATAAATATATATGTATGTATATACATATATATATATGTGTGTGTGTATATATATATATATATATATATATATATATATATATATATGTATGTATGTATGCATGTCTGTATGTATTTGTGTGTGTATATGTCTATGTTTTTCCACCTGCTTGACAACCGATGCTGGTGTGTTTATGTCGCCGTAATATTGAGGTTTGGCCAAAGACCCCGATAGAATAAGTACTCGGCTTACAAAGACTAAGCCCTGGGGTCGATTTTTTCGACTAAAACCCCTTAAGGCGGTGCTCCAGCATAGAGCAAATGACCGAAACTAGTAAAAGAATAAAAGAATATATTACATATATACATATACGCATCTATGTATCTATCTTATTTCTTTATTGCCCCACAAGGGGCTACGCACAGAGGGGACAAACAAGGACAGACAAACGGATTAAGTCGATTACATCGATCCCAGTGCGTAACTGATACTTAATTTATCGACCCCGAACGGATGAAAGGCAGAGTCGACCTCGGCTGAATTTGAACGCAGAATGTAACCGGTAGACGAAATACCGCTAAGCATTCCGCCCAGCGTGCAAACATTTCTGCCAGCTCGCCATGTCACCTGTATGTATCTATCTGCACACACACACACACATACATACACACACACACACACGCACACACACACGCTCGCGCGCGCGCGCGCACACATGCACCAACACACCCACATACACATGCGACAATTTGACTCGCCTCGAGAGTCATGTTTTGGGGACTTAAATTCTAGGTGTAGGAAATTTAAAAAAATTAAAAAAAATAGAAGGGTAAATGAATAAATAAATGGATAAAAATATAAATGGAAGTCA
>NC_068985.1:24143199-24143786 GCF_001194135.2 Octopus bimaculoides
ATATATATATATATATATATATAGGCAGCGGTAAGCAATGTGTGCCAAAAAGGAAAACTATAACCGTCATTAATTATAAATATGACTGAGGGTGTTAGAAAGACCTGCATTGCTAGAAATAAGAGCTAAACTTTCTAATGCAGCAGTCAAACCACATAATTGTATACATACATGCTGACAGGGACCGTAATTGGCCATATTTAGTATGAGGGTGTGTAGTACATTGGGTGGCTTCCACTATGGCACCTGGCCGGCACAAAGTCTTACAGTGGATTTGGTAAACGGATATCGAAGAAGCTCACCGTATAGATATATACATATATGTATATGCATGTATGTATGTATGTATATATGTACGTATGTATGTATGCATGTATGTATGTATGTATGTATGTATGTATGTATGTATACGTACATACATATATACGTGCATACATACATGCATATATACATATATATATATATATATATGCATATATACATATATATATGTGTGTGTGTGTGTGTGTATGTATGTATGTATGTATGTATGTATGTATGTATGTATATATATATATATATATATATATATATATATATATATATAT
>NC_068985.1:24144512-24146031 GCF_001194135.2 Octopus bimaculoides
GTGGTGCTCCAGCATGGCGGAATCAAATTACTTAAACAAAAAAATAAAATTAAATATGTATCTGCCAGTATGCGTTTGTGTTATGTATCTCCATACGTGTGTGTGTGTCTGTGCATTTGTGTATATGCATCTGAGTGTGTTTGAGTGTGTGTGTGTGTGTGTGTGTGTGTGTGTGTGTGTGTGTGTGTGTGTGTGTACTTGCGTGTGCCTGCTTAAACCTACACCCATATATATACATATGCACACACAAGAAGGGTGTATACGTAACGTTTCACCTTACACTTGGTTTGTAAACATATCAATTTTAAAATATTATCCACTAAACAAGAATACATATCGTAGAACATGAAAGCAAACGCAATATATGTCAGCGTGGCTAAATAGATGTTAGAAATAGCAGGTATATCTATACAAAATCCATCATACACGTTACCTTCTAAGTTAAGAAGGCACTCTCTCAAACGGGAAAAAGAAACAAACGAAAAAAAAATTAAAGAAAACGGTGATTAATTTTGGGAACAGCGCTAACTTGGATAAAATGTCAAAAAGTGCGTCAGTTGTAATTGGCGTGAATATAATATCATATCTGTATATTTATAAGCATGCATAAATAAATAGATCGATAGATACATACATAGATATATATGTGCGTGTGTGTGTGTGATATACAGGGTGTCCGCAAAGTTTGGGTACACGGAGTAAATAATATCATAACATAAACAATTAAATATAAGAAAAAATAATATCTTAAAGTATGTGTTAATCCCATGTGGGTACATGGAGTAAATAAAATCATAACATAAACGATTAAGTATAAGAGATAATAATTTCTTGAAGTATGTGTTAATCCCATGTACCCAGACTTTGTGGAGACCCTGTATATATGCATGCATACATGTGGGCGTATGTGTATTGTAAAAGTCAGTTACACCGGAACGTTTTGATTGACAGTATATACATATGTGCATATGTTCATATAAACATAGATACATAGATACATACATATATATATATATATATATATATATATATATATATATGTCTTTATATATATATATATATATATATACAAACATACATGCATACATATGTATGTATGTATACATACATACGTGTATGCTAAATATACTTATGCTTGCTTGTGTATAAAATGAAAATATAGCAATTAGCTATTAAATGATTCAATACTCCATCCGAATTCATAGTGGTAGTAAAACGCAGTTATATGTCTGTCTATCCTGTGTGTTTAACAATGTCTCTATTCTAAAATGCGCCTGTGTAAATATGCAGATATTGCAGCTAATGCATTTAACATGCATGTGTTGGCAACGGCCTCCCACTCCAACTGTCCCTCCGCCCCTTTCATTCCCTCTCTTTGAAATTCTGGTTAAATCTAGATGCCAACTATATATTCTTTGCACGTTTGACTCCTACGTTTGTTTATCTATCTATCTATCTATCTATCTATCTGTCTGCCTGTCTAATGCGTACATACATCATATATATATATATATATATA
>NC_068985.1:24148485-24149130 GCF_001194135.2 Octopus bimaculoides
CTCATATATATATATATATATATATATATATATATATATTTATGCATATTTGTATACATATACATATATATTGCATATATGTGTATGTTCATACACACACACACACACACACAAACACACTCACACACACTTGAATCAATAAATCCATACATAATTATACTTCTATATATCGTATAGCTTAGAATACGCGAATAACATTAGCGAATGTACGATATTCGATAGACGCAAGCACGGGAAACGATGCAGGTATGCAAGAGAAAGAGAAAGAGAAAGAGAGAGAGAGAGAGAGAGAGAGAGAGAGAGAGAGAGAGAGAGAGAGAGAGAGAGAGAGAGAGGGAGAGAGAGAGATAGAGAGAGGGGGAAACAGAGAGGGTATGTCTGTGTTGGTATTGGTGTATATACGCATATAAGTATATAGACGTTTGTATGTATGTATGTATGTATGTATGTATATGTATATATATATGTATGTATATGTATATATATATATATATATATATATATATATATATATATGTTTGTTTGTTCCTGTCCTTCTTTGTATCGTCTGACTGGATGTTTTGTTGACGCCTGTTACGTTCTTCCATCTTTTTTATATATACATATAGCAGCGTACGTACAATTTTGGTCTCCTATATATATATA
>NC_068985.1:24151953-24153025 GCF_001194135.2 Octopus bimaculoides
ATTCCCTACCATTTTCATCGCATCAATGTTGTACTCTATCAATCCATTCACCACGACCACCACAACTGTAGTTGCCAACGTCTGTCACCTTGAACTATCACCGCCGTCCTTGTCGCTACTACCTCTATTTCATCATCATAATCTTCAATTGTCATCATGGTCGTCGTCATCGCCATCATCATCATCATCATCATCATCATCATCATCATCATCATCATCATCATCACCGCCATCATCATCATCATCTCTACTTTCCCCATCGCCATCATAAGCCTCATCACCTCCTCCTCCACCACCACCACCACCACCACCACTACTACTACTACTACTACTACTACTACTACTACTACTACTACTACTACTACTACTACTACTACTGCTGCTGCTGCTACTACTACACGCCGCCTTCGCTGTCACCGCAACCGCCGCCACCACGAACGCTATCCTATCAGCTGCCATTCCCAACCAACAATTATCCCGCTTTCATTATCGTTAATTATTTCATCACCCAATTACGGCCATACGCACTCACAGTTAGTCTAGCAACAGTTGTAGCGTCACTCCGGCCCCGCCCAACACTAACAAAAACAAAAAAAGACAACAAAAGCAACAACATCAACCACAACAGTGGCAACTAACAGCAGAATTACAATGACCATCATCACTATCATAACAACAACCAGTAATACCCATGCAGTCGTCGTCGTCATCATCGCCATCATCGTCATCATCGTCATCATCATCATCATCATCGTCGTCATCATCGTCATCATCATCATCATCATCGTCGTCGTCGTCGTCATCATCATTGTCATCATCATCATCGTCATCACCAGCACCAGCAACACCATGACGACGACGACGACCAGCACCACCATCACCTTCACTACCAGCAGCAACAGCAGCAGCAGCAGCAGCTACAACAACAACAACAACAACAACAACAACAACAACAACAACAACAACAACAACAGCAACAGTAACAGCACCACCATTGTTATCACCATCATCAGCTGCCATGCCACAACCACCATCTCCGCCACAAGCATCAACATCATTACCAGCACCAACA
>NC_068985.1:24154202-24156069 GCF_001194135.2 Octopus bimaculoides
TTTGAGCCTCATAATTTAACACTCACCGGTAAAATTTCCACTTATTCCTTATTTTTATTTTCCTAAAATTTTCGTTGCATCTTGCAACCTTTTCAATAGTCTTAACTCCCCAGACACAACAGAATATGCTTCAACACACGAACTCACATAAAGAATCTTGCAAACCAAATCCCAAAACGATATATATATATATATATATAGTTAAAAAAAACAATAACAAAAAAACAAAAAAACAACAAAGTGAGGACGTGATATGGATAGTATTATTGGACGCTCAGGAAAGGAAAGAGAGAGTGTATGACGTTTCGGGCGTAGCCCTTACAGGGTGCGGGGAATAAATTGTCGCCTAAATTACGAAAGAATGAAAATAACAATGACATCTCATTTTAACAGATAGGTTTATCAAGGTTATATAAAAATATCTTGAAATACTAAAGAGTAAACTTATTCAATAAGATCGTCATTGATTTCGACCACAGCCTCCAGACGACTTCGAAATCTCTTGCATTTCTTCTGGATGGCCTTCTTGTTTAAGTTGGTGCATGCTGCCATAATGCTTGCCTTCAGTTCATTTTTGCTGTTGCAAGGAGTTTTCTTGGCCTCTCGCTAAACTGCGCCCCGCACATAATAATCAAGGGGGTTACAGTCGGGGGAGTTAGGTGGCCAGATGATAGGGGTGATGTGGTCGCAGAAATTGTCTGACACATACACTCATACATACATACATGCATACGCACACACACACACACACACACACACACACACACACACACACACACACACACACACACACACATATATACGACGATTTATTCGTTCTGTTTATTTTATATTAAATACTCTGTGATGTGAATGTTTCCTCTAGCTGTTTATAATAGGATTCCGACTTACTTCACAGGCTGACGAAAAGTGCCCACCACGTTGAAACATAACGTTAGTTGTCTCAAAAGTCAATATGTACACATTTGTGTGAAGGTGAAGATAAATCGTGAATGTTTTGATCCATAGAGAGAAGGGGTAAGAGAGAGAGAGAGAGAAAGAAAGAGAGAGAGAGAGTAGAAGATGGGCGAGAGGCGAGAGAGGAGGAGAGATAGAGAGAAAAACCGGTAGGGAGTTAAAGGATTGGCTTTGTGTGTGTGTGTGTATGTACGTACAAACATAAATAGTTATACATATATAGATGTTTATGATGCATACATACATAAATACATACACATACACACACACACGCACGCTCACACGCGCACACACGCGCACACACACACATATGTGTGTGTTTGTGTGTCTGTGTGTTTATATATTGGGCATTACTTTAATAGTTGTAGTAGGTAAGAAATGCATGGGAGACAACTCTGAAATTAAAATTCATCAAAAATTGAATGATCACCCACACCAAGGTATGACAGTCACACTTCCCTGCTTCAGGCTCTTTTTAATATTATTTGGTCTACTTATTCAGTGAAGTATATAGACAAATGCGTAAATGCTAGATCATAGAGAGACATAAGAATAGCGATCATGAAGGAAAAATTTTCACTGCTTAGAAAATTTCAAATTATGTCGTGAAAAAGGACATGAAGAATATATGATGGTTAAAATCAGTTTGAACTGATAAAAATTAAACTCACGATGAAAGAAAATCATTTGACTTTGTAACAATTTGAATTGCGGAAAGTTATTCTGTTCCTTAACTTTCTTAACAAAAGTCGCCACTAGCACGTAGAACCTTAGGCAAGAGTATTCTACTAGAGCCTACGGCCGTCGAAAGCCTTGTAAGTGGATTTGGTTCACGGAAACTGAAAGAAGCTCGTCGTATATAGATTTATATAATACATACATAATTTTATATATATATATATATATATAT
>NC_068985.1:24156655-24160824 GCF_001194135.2 Octopus bimaculoides
TATATATATATATATATATATATATATATGTATATATGTATATATATATATGTATATATATATATACATATACATATATATATATATAATTATTTTTTCTATCAGTAATTAAAAATAGAACAAGGTGAATTTGTTATTTTCAAGGCCAAGTTCAGTACTCTCATTGATCGGTAGTAGGAGTAAACACATTCGACCTCTGCTGACCCCATGAGTGTGAGGCCTCTTTTGTTCCCTTATCGCACAGGAATTCCCATTGGTGATCTCTTCACCATCTGCCGAATCTATTTACAGATCTGTGAAATTTAATCTATTCACAAAGCTGTTTCTCTTGCTCCTACTATTCCACTAAACCCTCACATATTTATGATTATCTCAAGTACAAGACAAAAGTTGAAACTAAACAACATTCACTAATACCTTTTAATAATACATGGAAATAATAATGATGATGGTAATAATGGCGATGGTGGTGATAATGATAATAATAATTCGTTCGTTTTATTGGCCACAAGGGCTAATATCAATTAAAAACATATAAGGACAAAGACAGGACGAAGGTTACAAAAGGTTTTGTCCGAAAAGGTAGGAAAGTTCGTCTAAACAGAGGAAGAAAACGGAGAAAGATATTATAAATAAATAGATAAATAAATAGATAAATAGATAAGTAGAACTCCCAAAGGGGGAGGCGCTTCGAAAAAGGAAAGGTTACACGTGGAAAAACCCATAAAACCACGGGAGCCTGGTCAGAAAAAATAAGAAAGGGGTATAGAGCCCTTTCTCCTTTTACATTACCTTTTTTTTTTCTTTTTTTTCTTCTTCAGGTGTATTCTCAGAATTGGTCCGTTTATACTGGCCATTCTTCCAGCAGTCACCCATCTTTCAACGAATTTGCTATGAGACAGCACTTCCCTCTCTACTCTCATCTTCCTTTTCAAGTGGAACTTGAAAAAGTTGATGAGGCCTTGGCCAAAGAGGAAAGTGTCTGTCTTTAGCCCTTTCAAACGGGTCCACCATATCACCTCTTTCGCTACAGCCACTAGGCATAGGAAAATTGCCTTGCCCTTCCTGGTTAAAGGAGGTCGGCGGGTCAATTCTCACGATGGATTCAGCTGATAGCCGGATCCGTCCTACACGCGACAGTAGCTGTTCGACATAGACCCACAGGTAATGAAAGGAAGCAGTTGGAATCTCCCTATACTCTGATTGAAGATAATCTAGTGATGGTGTCACAATAAAAACTCTGGTGATTACGCAACCTGATAATCGCTACCTCTTATGAGTGACTGAAAAAAAAACAAAATATGGTGAATAACAGTGGTAATGAAACTGAAGACCTTGATAGTGACAGTGTTACAACCGGCAGGCTCAGAAATACTGGTCCGGCTCCAGCCTGTCGTTATCCAGCAAGAGACCAGCACGCACGGCGTAGATGGAACAAACAAGTCAATGCTGTGGTCAAGGAGTGTTAACTGCCTGAGCAATCCCGTAGACGAAAATGGTGTTCTTCTTAGGGGATAACGATAACGTATCTATGATCAATGGAGAGAAAGTGGGTTGTTTCAATTCACGGAACAGAGAATATTTGATCAAGCTAGAGCAATAAGAAAAAAATCGTTGGTTCAGAGAAGTAGAGCTCAAAACTATCAAAAGACGGGTATTGGAAAACAGGAGCAGACGAAACGATGAAAATACAGTTCCTACTGATAAAAGTAATCTCATAGCAGTAAACAGAGGTGAAATCTCTAATAATCCACAGGAAAGATGAGAGACATATAGATGGTTTGGAAGAAGACAATAAAACTAATGGTGACATGACAGATGAACAAAAGGCAATCTACGACAGAATAAAGACAACGCTACAGGAGAACGATAGCGACACTATTTGCAAACTTGAAAAGGTTGATCGGTGGAAATTGAACCAAGAAACGAAAAATGTGAATGAAATTCTGAAATACACCAGAGCTAAAAACATCACAGAAACAAATAATTTGATCAAGGCAGCAAGTATTGTTGTAACAGAAAATGTGGGTGTTGATGTCAAGGAAAAGATATATATTGGGTGTGACAAAAGAAAAGATCCATGGTGGAAAAGAAGAGTACAGACTGGGTTAAATATGCTCTCGAAAGACATTTCTGTGTTAGACCGAAAAGAGGAAGGGGAGCTTAAAAGCGAACAAAAATACAGGGCACTGAACAGGAAGTATGATATTAAAAGAAAGGGCCTGAAAGTGGTAATGGAGGAACTGAAACAGCGCCTCGTTGCAAAGAAAGCAAAGATGGTAAGATACGACCAAATAATGAAGAGCAAGCATTAAGAACCAATTACATCAAGTACAAAATAGACAACACTGCAGAAAATGATAAGTGCAGAATTTATGGACAAAATGGTGAAACCGTTTGGTATATTAACAGTCAATGTACGCCACTAGCCCAGAAGAAAGAATATCAGAGACGTCATGACAATATCGCAAGGATTGTCCATTGGACACTTTGCAACAAGTATGGACTTGACAGAGCAAAAAGTGGTACGAACTTAAACTCGAAGGCATCATCGAAAATGATAATGCAAAGATCCTATGCGATTTTATGATTCAGTGCGACCATGAGATAGAGAATAGGAAACTGGATATAGTGTTAATTGAGAAAGAAAGCAAACGATGCTGGATCATAGATATAGCACGTCCAGCTGACAACAAGGTATGTGGTAAGGAAGAAAGAAAAGTCAATAGACATGACAGGTTAGCGTGGGAGGTTAAGCAGTTGTGGTCGATGAAAAAAGTAGCAGTAGTACCAATAATTGCTGGAGCCCTGGGAACAGTGAGTAAAAATCTTGAGAAGTACATGGAACGAATAGGGGCTGCAATAAGGGTGGAGCATTTACAAAAGCAGCACTGCTTGGAACCGCTCGAATACGCCGGATGGTGCTCGAAAAATAAGGTGTGTTACCTTACTTCACTGGTAGTGAACAACTGGCACCGTAGTACTTCTCCAGCGTTAGAAGCTATGCAAAGACAATAAATAATGATAATAATAATAACAACAACAACAACAACAACTGCTCAACTAGGTATCATGACGACACAGAAAAGGACCAACCATATCAATAGAACTCCTAAATGGAAGGTAGCAATATAAAAAGAGATCGAATCTCTGCGGGCGGATATATCAGTTCTCGATGAATTTGCTAGAGGAGGAAATTTTAAGACGAAACGAGTTAGAAAAATCAAGCAAAAATATAAAATCAAAGATTTTATAAACCTTTCTGCAACCAAGGAACAATTGAAACAACGAATACAACTGGAAGCCGAACGGCTTGGAAGGTATGACAAAAGAATGAAATTTTATTGACAAAACAAGATATTCAAGACAGATGCAAAGACATTTTATAAGGAAACTGGAAATGGAAGAGTTCTGGAAGATATGGACCACAAAAAAAAAAGATAATAATGCTAAAGCTGACTGGATAGAGCGTGAGAAACTGAGGCTGGTTGAAGTTGAAGAGCAGAAATGGGAGGCAATAGGAATAGAAGAGCTAAGTTGTGTTCTTAGGAAGCCTCACAAATGGAAAACCCCCCAGGACTGGACCGAATTCCTAACTTCTGGCTAAATTGTCTGACAGAAGTACACCAAAAATTTCGCTGCATCTCTGACTGATGTCATCCAAAACCCAGAGCAAATACCATATCTACCTGGCTGAGCGAAAGAACAACATACCTTCGAGCAAAAACTGAAGACACAAAATATCCAAAGAACTATCGATCAATAACATGTCTCAACACCACCTACAAGATCCTCACAGATCCTGTATTAACTGACAGAATATACGCCTTCTTTGAACTGAAACTTATACAGATATTTGTTTAAATTCATACACATATGATTGTTCTAGAAAGTTAAAGTATTTAGCGACTAATTCGGCGGATGAATTTGTTAGCGGGAAGTTTAGCTTAATGGAAAAGGACTAAGGCGGAGTCTTTGAGAGATATGGGTTCGAGTCCCATGGCTAGTTGTTGACAAATTTTCCGCCTTGTAAGGTTAATTTACCCAATATTTCTGCTGTTCTAACGGCAACTCTGCGATCGAAAAAATATCATCTTACTTGTATCGCACAATACACATTTCGGCGCTATTAATAAAAGAACAAATATTTGTTAGTTTACATTTATACG
>NC_068985.1:24160895-24165895 GCF_001194135.2 Octopus bimaculoides
ACACATATATATATGTAAAGGAAATATCAAAGTGTAGGAAGTTAGTAAGCTTCAAGCAGTCTGTAAAAGATATAGAAACAACTTTCAGGTACATTATTGGTTTATTGACGCAGAAGTTTGTGAATTTTTCTCGTATCGAAGTACGATAAGCTGAAAAAAAAGTTATCTTATAGTTCACGGTTACCAACTGGGGTTGCTGTGTATGCGAATAAGTATCCCAAAATTAGGGAATGGAGTAGATAAAATCCAGGTTACATATGTTAATTGCTTCACTGCTAGAGGAACCTCGGAAGTAGTAATTATCTAAACGAGGGGTAGACCGCAAGCTACACTTCAGGCCAACTTTTAAAGATATATATATATATATATATATAGAGAGAGAGAGAGAGAGAGAGAAAGAGAGAGAGAGAGAGAGAGAGAGAAAGTGAGTGAGAGAGAGAGCTATATAAAATAGATACATAAATAGATAAATAGCATAGTCTTCATTGTTAAGGTAGTATAATTCAGTATTCTGTACCACACTTTCTCTAATTGCTTTAGATGCGTATGGAGTTACAAGGTAATAAATCCATACACTCTCTTGGCCCTCCCAAACGTAATGTTGAGGAACATGTAGAGTTTGACAGAAGAGTGAATGAGGGGCAACTGAAGTCGGCTGGTACACATTTTCAGGTGAGTAGACGGGAGTAGGGAAAAGTAGAAGTGCCGCACGGTGAGGGAAACGAAATGAGTCTTCTGTCAATTTCGGCTATGAGCATTTTAGTTGTTCAATCAACAGTACAACATACTCTTTCAGGTTATATGCAATATATATATATATATATATATATATATATATATAAATGACCGTGTATTCCTCATATATTAGTAGCATTCAGATTTCTCTGTCAAATGTAATGTTTATTTATTCATATTGAATTGAATTAGTCATGAATTACTTCGTAGCTTTGGGATTTTCATGATGTGATTGTTTATTTTTAAAATAATATTGTAAGGTGAGTGTGAGAGGCCTGATCTGGCCAATTTGAAGATAAAACAGGTAGATTTATTTTGGCTGGATATGGCCAGTTTAAATGCCAAAGGGTCAAGTTATTCCGTAGAGAGAATAAGCATTGCAAAATATGTGACAAAACTAAACCATTGAATGATTGGTACAAGATATTTTCACTCACAAGGACTCGGTCGACTTGGAGCTTTACCAGTGCCAACTTCCTGCAGTCACACCAAGTGAAATAAAAATAAAAATATAAAAAGAAAGAAATGAATAAATACAAAGATGCAGGTATGACTGTTTGTTTAAGAAGCTCGCTTTGCAACCATTTGGTTTCAGAGTCACAGGGCAGCACCAAAGACAGGTGGCTTTTACAATAATCCCAGGCCGACTGATGCCTTTTGAGTAAATTTAGCAGACGGAAACTGTGTGAAAGCTCACCGTATATGTGTGTATATCTGATTTTGTGCTTGCGATTTCCTCTATCCCACCGCTTGACAATAAGCGTTAATTTGCTAACGTCTCTGAGTTAGCTGTTCAGCAAAAGAAATGACAAATATTTATAAAGCTTAGAAATAAAATAGGCCCTGGTGCATGGGTGGAGTGATCTGTTCAACCAGACTTTTCAAGGCGGTGCACAAGCATAGCCACAGTCCAATGACTATATAAAGTAATAGATAATAAATATCTACAAAAAATGCCGCGTAGGGAGATCGAACTTTGGAACTTGACGTCATGATATGAATGAACTTTTCTACTCTAGGCACAAGGCCCCGAAATTTTTGGGGAGGTCAGTCGATTATTCGATCGACCCAGTACACAACTGGTACTTAATTTATCGCTCTCGAAAGGATGAAAGGCAAAGTCGACCTTGGTGGAATTTGAACTCAGAACGTAAAGACAGGCGAAATACCGCTTAGCATTTCGCCCGGCGTGCTAACGCTTCTGCCAGCTCACCGCCTTGTGTTATGGATGAACATTGACGTTTATACTTAGTATATTATTTTCTACTGTAGGCACAAGGCCTGAAATTTTTTTTTGGGGGGGGCAACAGGCCAGTCGATTAGATCGACCCCAGTACGCAACTGGTGCTTAATTTATCGACCCCAAAAGGATGAAAGGCAAAGTCGACCTCGGCGGAATTTGAACTCAGAACGTAACGGCAGACGAAATACCGCTAAGCATTTCGCCCGACGTGCTAACGTTTCTGCCAGCTCGCGGCCGTTCATACTCAGTATATTGATTGAATAAAGTTTCACTGCAGATACATGGTAAAATACGCGAAAACTGTTTTAAACTAAAATATGAATAAACACATATTTTGATAACCTTTACCATATTTCTTCCCTTTGGGAAATTCCTTCGGTATCTTCTTTTTACTAATTATCAGTATATTGACCAAATTTCTCATAAATATGTAACAATAAATAATACATTTCGTTTTACAGAGATGATTGTCAGGTAAAAATGCTTGCTTTGCAGCCGTGTAATTTCGGGTTCAGTCCTACAGCGCGTCTTCTCGGGCCGACCATTGCCTTGTGAGTGAATTTGAGAGACAGAAACTGCGTAGGTGCTGGAAAACCGTGTATAAGTGTGCGTATATATGTGTATGTGTTTGTGTCGTTGTATCTGTGATTGTCACCCGCGACAATCGCTTAACAAGATAACTGACGTTGTGTTGTTTACTATTTCCCATCAACCAATCCGATAGAATAAGTTCCAGACTTAAAAACATAAAGTAAATACTGGGGTCGATTTGTTCTAATAATAAACAAACATCTTCAAGCCGGTTTCCCATCGTGGCCGCAATCCACCGACTGAAATAAGAAGCCTGAAATAAGTTAAAGATAAAATAGAAAAGATCGTAAAATTCATTTTTTTTTGTTATGTTTGCTACCCGTTACCAAGTTAACAGAGGAACAAGAAGCGAAGCAACTTTTGAATCTATTCTTATATGCGCAAATTACTGTTTTCGTTTTGACTTCGTTGCATTAATACAAACGGCGTCATAGTTTTCATTTTATGACGACGTGCAACTCACGATGCATTTTCTATTGTTAGTGTTTCCTAGTTACAATGCTCTGAAACAAAATTTCACCAGGCTGCATATGATGTCTTCTCATATTCACGTTGGAAACGCGTTGGTTGATATTTCTGAAAATTAGAAATATCTTTTCGAAATTTCTCAGCGTTCAATCCATTACTTTGCAAGAGAAAGAGAAAAACATCTTCTTTGATAGAATAACAGAACAAACTGGAAAAAATCTGCAGAAACGATATTAATAATAGTTATGAATTAATATGTGAGCGAAAATAGGAACTACAGCAATTTTGATATTAAGAGAAGGGAAAGTATCTATCATATAAACAAAACAATTAACAATCGTTTGAAAGCAAATTATGTTAGATTAAAAAAATGAGCCATCATAGACGGTACTATGGTAATCTTCTGTCACGTATCGATAACGAAGAGGTTGCTCAAATGTTGCCCTGTAATGTAAGAATCACGAACAACTCCCCGGAATCATTATCGGATATTGAGAGGCACAGTAATATCGACCTTCGCAATTATTATAAACCTATGAATCTTCCTGATTATTTTGGGTATGATGAAGAAAATACAGAAAATGAAAAATGTCACGATAGACTGAACACACATTGCTCGGATTATAATACTACTCAAATAAGCGTACATCCTGTTTTGACAAATTACAAGAAGGAATACGTTATACCAAAAGGAAGTATTGAATTAGCTGGGAAAACATATAAGATATATGGCACTAACACTCATATAAATGAGACAAAGTACGAACCTGTCGTTAAAAATTCATCACTAACGCAAAAGAATTCAAATACTCCTGACAGTGGACCATTAATTTCTAAAACCGCTTATTTGGACAGACATCTGGATGAAAGCTACCCGAATTTGAGTATTTCGGGCATTAAATGTGATATTGATCTATTAAAACGGTGAAGCGAAAAATATTTAAATTTCGATACACCACCACCAGTAGCAATAATAATAATGATTGTTTCTAACATAGGCTGTAGGCCAGAGACTTTTGAGTGGAAAGTTCATTCAGTAACATGACTGCCATCATCATCCTATTCATATGAAAATTAGAAAGGGAAAACAGGATGTATTACTTGAAGACTTCTTTCTCCTCTGAATTGGACAGTTCAAGGAATTGTTACAAATAATGGATACATTAAAAAAGAAATTCAAACATGTTCACATTAATGTACCTTTACTTACATATTCATGTACAAAGGTAGAACTGTATTACTGGATTTTAGATTTATGGAGAGCGTTGGCTAACTAAATAATAAAAGTAAGATATAACTGCAACCCTTTTTGATTCTCGCTTTACACACGTTGAATTCCCTTGTGAAACTTATTAATACATTTGAAAAAAAAGCATTGCTATCACACAATACTATTTTCAATTTACTCTAAAATACAGACTGTGTAATATATTAAAAGTTATATAAATTTTGTTTGATTATAGCTTTTAAACAAATGATTAGCTTCTGCCTCGTCAATTCCCATTTGAAACTGTCTGATTGGTTACATCAGTTACATTGCTAAATCTTTTGGAAAAAAATCTAAATATCAATGAATTCGAACCTTTCTTTTATAACACGCTTCTTGCAAGCTCTTAACTCTGTTTCCGTCATTGGACAGTGTGTTTCCGTCATTGGACAATGTGTTTCCGTCATTGGACAGTGGCTTATACTTGAACACCCAGTTGAAGGAGATAAACACATTACATTTTTTTTTATTATCTAAGCAGGGCACAAAGACATATAACGGATAATAACTCGAACATTTCATGTCATATGGAATGACAGAAAAATCTTACGCTCTGTTTCAGCATTTGAAGTATGAAATATCAATGCAGTGTAGAATATAGTAAAAAAAAAAAAAAAAGCGTACTTTTTCTGTTGTACGTGTAATATCTACAGAACATTTAATAAATTGATTCTTTTGACATTAACACAAAGCCAC
>NC_068985.1:24168194-24168462 GCF_001194135.2 Octopus bimaculoides
CAATGTAGAGCTTTTCTTTTTGGGAGGGGGAAGGAAAAAAATAGGGGTGTACATAGATATATGCATATACATATATATACATATATGTATATAAATATATATATATATATATGTGTACATACATACACATATATTCTACATATGCATATACATATATATATACATGCATACATATATGAATATATATATGTATACATATACATACATATATGAATATATATATATATATACATACATATATATATATATATATATATATATATATATA
>NC_068985.1:24170026-24172688 GCF_001194135.2 Octopus bimaculoides
GTGTCTATTTGATTACCCAAGTTAATGTGAAAATATACAGTGTCCACAAAGTCTGAGTACATGGGATTGATACATACTTTAAGAAATTATTTCTTATATTTTATTGTTTATATTATGATTTTATTTACTCCATGTACCCACACGGGGATTAACACATACTTTAAGAAATTATTATTTCTTATATTTAATTGTTTATGTCATGATTTTATTTACTCCATGTACCCAGACTTTGTGGACACCCTGTACAATGACATTTAGCCAGGCTAAATAAACGAAATCAATATAATCCTTTCTACTAAAGACACAAGGCCTGAAATTTGAGAGGAGGAGGGGATTAGTCAATTACGTCGACCCCAGTGTTTCACTGGTAGTTAATTTATCGACCCCGAAAAGATAAAAGGCAATGTGGACTTGGGCGGTATTTGAACTCACAACGTAAGGACGTATGAAATTCCGCTAAGTATTTTGTCCGGGATGCTAACGATTCTGCCAGCTCACCGACTCCTAAACGATATCAATATAATCTGTTCTACGATAAGCACAAGGCCTGAAATTTTGGAGGAGGGGACCAGTCGATTAGATCGTCCCCTGTCCGTAACTGGTACTTAATTTACCGACCCCGAAAGGACGAAAGGCAAAGTCAACCTCGGCGGAATTTGAACTCAGAACGTAAGGACAGACGAAATTCCGCAAAGCATTTCGCCCGGCGTGCTAACGATTCTGCCAGCTCACCGCCTTTAGTTTTATGGCATTATATTGAGGTCGTAAGGCGGTGACCTGGCAGAAACCTTAGCACGCCGGGCGAAATGCTCAGCGGTATTTCGTCTGCCGCTACGTTCTGAGTTCAAATTCCGCCGTGGTCGACTTTGCCTTTCATCCTTTCGGGGTCGATAAATTAAGTACCAATTACGCACTGGGGTCGATGTAATCGACTTAATCCTTTTGTCTGTCCTTGTTTGTCCCCTCTATGTTTAGCCCCTTGTGGGCAATAAAGAAATGAGAAACGTTAGCACGCCGGGCGAAATGCTTAGCGATATTTCGTCTGTCTTTACGTTCTGAGTTGAAATTCCGCCGAGGTCAACTTTTCTTTTCATCCTTTCACGGTCGTTAAAATGAGTACCAGTGGAGTATTGAGATCGATTTATTCCCTCCCCGAAGTTGCTGGCCTTGTGCCAAAATTTGAAAGCAATGAAATGCCATAATACTGTTAATTGTAGGAGACAGGTTACAGTCTTCTTCTTCTTCTTCACAACACCCGGTCTGGGAAACGAAACCGCGATCCTATGACCGCGAGTCTGCTGCCCTAACCACTGGGCCATTGCGCCTCCACATCAATAGACAATAAGAGGGCAAAAAGAAATAATAAAAAACACTATTTCCTAGAATTTTGTTTTGATTCCAGCTTGAAGCAATCTTGTCTCACTTGTGCCGCAAATACACATTTTAAACGAATGAACATCACAACATCTCAGTTTTATGCTCTTAATCGTGTGATATGTTCACATATATTTGACATGTAGAGAGGGAATAATAAATTTAATGGAAATTCCCATGGAACCGTTTTACCATTTTGATACTAACTTGTTGATTGAAAAGGCACAACCATTAATTCTTTCACCTCTCACATATAGACACACCTCTCACTCTCTCTCAGTCACTCTCTCTCAGTCGCTCTCTCTCAGTCACCCTCTCTGTTCCTCTCCAACTCTCTCTCTCTCTCTCTCTCTCTCTCTCTCTATCTCTCTCTCTTTCTGTCTCCGTCTTCTCTTACTCTTCCTCCCTTTCCCTACAACACACACATGCTTTGTTTGTGAGTATTTAGTGTAATTATGTTCTATTGAGGTGTTTGCACATGTATTTCTGAGCAACAGCCGTGCCATAGGATTAAATAGTATGACATAGATTGACGAAATTAACTTTCAAGCCCCCAAAGAAAAAGAATGAAAGAACGAAACAAAACAAAACAAAACAAGAAGAATAACAAGAATAAAAAGAACAACCAAAACGGCACTTAAATTTTCTATGGATTCAGTTTTTCTACAATGCATCGAAGAACGTTTTAACGGCTTCAAGTAATTTCAAACACACACAAACATACATACATACATACATACATACATACTCGTATATGTATAATACACACACACACACACACACACACACACACAAACACACACATATATATATATATATATATATGCTTGTGTGTATATGTATATATGTGTTTGTGTTAGGGTGCACGAATCTATATGTATGCATGTGTGTATGTATACAAATATACATACACGTACCAATTAAATAAATAACACTTTAACATTGTAAGTAAATAATGGAATGCTTCTTTCTAAACTCTGTCGTAAACCTTCAAGAGGCGAGTATAGAGTTTTAACGATTACCTCTCTCACATTACAACGAGCATGGTTTCCTCGCAGCAAGGTACGTCCTATGTATTTCATTTTTGAAGCTGCTGATATCAATGAATTTGAAAGGACGTTTCGACTCTTTACTGTATCAAAATCGTGTTAGGTTAAGTTTTTACCTTTCATCTCATAACAATTGATACATCATGAAATAGTGGGGGTGATTCAAAGGCTTTTATTCATCCGGTAGGGATTTAAACACATTTAATATTTAAAATAAAGAACATATATACATATATATA
>NC_068985.1:24173672-24176750 GCF_001194135.2 Octopus bimaculoides
ATACTGGGGTCGGTCTAATCGACTGGCCCTCTCCCTAGATGTTTCGGGCCTTGTGGCTAGAGTAGCAGAACTTCGTCTGCCCTTACGTTCTGAGTTCAAATTCAGCTGAAGTCAGCATTGCATTTCATTCTTTCGGGGTCGAGAAAATAAATACCAGTTTGAGTACTGAGGCCGATGAAATCGACTTTCACCCTCTCCCGAAATTGCTGACCTTGTGTCAAAATTTGACCCCAATGCTAGTTCTATGTCAAGTTAAAGAACTCTTATTTCCAGTAGAAAGCTAACATATTCATATCTCTGTGCATACATTTCGCTATATCGTACACAATTACTATGTTATATTTTGGAAGAAAATATAAGACAGAATGCATGATACTTAATCTATACACTAATAAATAATTTATATTTTCGAACCGATATTATATTAGTGATAGTGTGTGCGTATGTGTGAGTATGTGTGTGTGTGTGTGTGTGTGTGTGTGTATGCGTGCGTGCGTGTGCATCGTGTCTGTGTGTGTGTCGTCTGTATGTGTGTGTGTCGTGTGTGTGTGTGTATGTGCTTGCGTGTGTGTGTATGTATGTGTGAGTATGCGTCGTGTGTGCATGTGTGTATGTGCTTGTGTGCGTGTGTATGTGTGTGTGAGTATGCATCGTGTGTGTGTTCGTCGTATGTGTGTGTGTCACGTGTGTGTGTGTGTGCCCTGTGTGTGTGTGTGAGTGTGTGTCGTGCGTGTGTGTGTATACGTGAATGAGTATTATATTAGTGTCAGTGTTTGTGTATGTGCGTGTGCGTTTTCTGTATGTGTGTGTATGTGTGAGTGTGTGTGTGTGTGTACGTGAATGGTTATGCATTTAGGTGAATGTATCTGCTTGTTTGTATGTTCATGTGTGTGTATGTGTTTGTGTTTGTGTGTGTGTGTGTATGTGTTTGTGTGTGTGTGTATGTGTATGTGTGTGAGTGGGCATCATGCATGCGTGTGTCATGTATGTGTGGTGTGTGTGTGTGTGATGTGTGTGTGGTGTGTGTGTCATGTGTGTGTATGTGTGTGTGTACGCGAAAGGGTATGTATAGAGGTGTATCTGTCTGTGTATGTGGGTGTGTGTGTTTGTGTATGTGTGTGTATGCGTGTGTGTGTGAGTGTCTGTGTGTGTACGTGAATGGTTATGTATTTAGATGAATGTGTCTGCTTATGTGCTTGCTTGTATGTTTGTGTGTGTGTATGTATGTGTGAGTGTGCATCATGTGTGTGTGTGTGAGTATGTGTGTGTGTATGTGAATGGATATGTATATAATTGAACGTGTCTGCTTATATACTTGTGTGTTTGTGTGTGTTTGTGTTTGTGTGTGTGTATGTGTTTATGTGTGCGTATGTGTATGAGTGTGTACGAGTGTGTGAGTATGTGTGTACTTGAATGGTTATGTATATAAGTGAATGTGTCTGCTTATGTGGTTGTGTGTGTGTTTGTGTGTGTGTATGTATTTGTGTGAGTGTGTATGTGTGTGTGAGAGAGAGTGTGTGTGTGTGTATGTGAATGGATATGCACATAGGTGAATGTGTCAGCTTATGTGTATGTGTGTGTGTTTGTGCATGTGTATGTGCTTGTGTGTGTATGTGTGTGTGAGAGTGTGTTTGTGTGTTTGCATGTGTTTTCTGTGTGTGTGTGTGTGTGTGTGTGTGTGTTTGCGGTGCATCTCTGTGTTTGTTCCCGTCACCGGTGTTGGTTTGTTCATGTCCCCTTAACTGAATGACTTGGCATAATGTCCGACACAATAATTAAGATAATAAGTAAATAAAATAAAATAAATAAATGCGCCCCTTTTAAAGCCTAACCAGGCTCATGGGCCCGGTTTCCCGGTTTTAATGGCGTATGCGTTGTCCGGCTGGACGGGACGCCAGTCCATCGCAGCGTTACCCATTTTTGCCAGCTGAGTGGAGTGGAGCAACGTGAAATGAAGTGTTTTGCTCAAGAACACAATGCGTCGCCCGGTCCATGAATCGAAACCACAATCTTACGAGCATGATGCTGACACCCTAACCACTAGGCCACGCGCCTCCATAAAATAATAAGTACTGGGGTAGATTTGTTTAAGTAAAACCATTAAGGCAGTCCCACAGCATAATCGTTGTCTAGTGACCGAAACAAAAGAAAGCGGAAGAAAACGGATTATTGCTCAATTAAGGCTTTAAAGTTTTTCTGTATTGGTAAAAACCCCCAAAGAATGATGCTTGTGGTTTTCTCTAAAGAGATGGTGAAGGGAAATGACTTTGAGACACGAATTGTAACCTCGTCTCTTATTCGACTCACGAGCTTGATATGAATAGTGTAGCTCAAGGAAAAGTAAGCCAACGATGCAGCGAGACCAATTAAACAGAACCAGGACGTGAAATTAATTAAATGTTGCGAGGAAATTAAACTGACAAAATCTATTATCAGATGCAAGCTACTAGGATAGACTAAATTCAAAAACAAAACAACAACAAAAAAATTGAGATCTTTAATTTCAAAATTTTTGGTTGAATTATTGAAATATAAATTAAAAAGAACATTTACACACACACACACTCACACACACACACATGTTTGTGTTTGTATAACATGTGCATGTATGTATATGTCTCCAAATACATACGTACATATGTGAGTGAGAGAGGGAGAAAGACAGAAAGAGAGAGGGAGAGAAAGATTAGCTGAAGGTATTTAATCAGAATAACGGAATTATCGACTATAAGAGGAAAAGAAAAAAAGACATAGCGTCCTTCTCGCCGAACCAAATATTTCCTTCAATGAAAGCGCGCTTGCAAAGAACATTAAATATAATTTCCTCAGCTGAGCCTCAATGGCAGAAACTTCCGGTAGAGAATGAATACTAGTGATCTCACATGAGGGATATAATATCCTTTTCTCTTCACTCTTTACATGAATGCATCTGGGATTTATTGATGACGGGAAGAAAAAGACCGTAATGATCAGAAAAGCAATACAGAGAGAATGAGGTAAAACATACATACATACATACATACATACATACATACATATATGCATACATACATATATACATATATATATATATATATA
>NC_068985.1:24176906-24180527 GCF_001194135.2 Octopus bimaculoides
TATATATATATATGTACATAAGGGAGAGAGAGAGAGAGAATGATAGAGAATGTATGAGAGGCAGAGAAAGAATTGCAGAAAGCAAATGCAAAGCCAACTTCATTGTCATCGCTCTGTGCTATTACGATGGATGATGGCAGATTAAACATTCGCACAGGTTATGCAGGAATTCATAAGATCTAAAATAGCTGAAAAGAGCTATTATTTTGTTTTCTTTTGAGAACAAAGAGAAGAATCCCATCGAATCAGACAGACGATTAGCAGCGTGGCCGCGAAAAATATCCCAATCAAAATAAAATTCAATGAATAACATGGAGAAACAAGATGGCGGAATGTGTATGTATGTATGTAAGCGTACGTCAGTATATGCCTGTTATTTTTACCACTCGGTATGCGTCATGACGCTGTTTTTTTGGGGTTTTTTTTCGCTGATCAGAAGCTTGCTTCCACACAAATAAACACAAACGCATACACACACTCGTGCAACCGCATGCACCCACCGCAAGTACACTATGTATCTCTGTACCTAGTTTATGCCTGTCAATCGTGAGAACGTATTTTATTTGAAGACTGTCACCGAACTTCTACGTATGTTTTTTTCTATGTTCAATAAATATCTGATCTCCTCCTCCTCCTTTTACTACTACTACTACTACTACTACTACTACTACTACTACTACTACTACTGCTGCTGCTGCTGCTACTGCTGCTGCTGCTGTATTAATTTCCTTTTTGCTCTTTATTCTGTGTTATCATTCATGGCTAAAGCCATTCTGGAGCAGCGGTTTTAACAGTCTACGTTTGTGTGACCAGATATATAGGTGTTCACATATGTGAGCACACACTTTAGGTCGCACACACACACACACACACACACACACACACACACACACACACACACACACACACACACACACACACACATATATATATATATCGAAATGATTCATGTAGGTATGTGCTTTAGAAGAGTGTGTTTAGTTGGTACTGTTGTGCTGAGAAATCGGGAAGTATAGAGCGTTGAGGTGTGCCATGGAGAAATAACCTAAGTGCTTTTTAAACGTTAGCTGTTAGAGTAGCTGAATCGGTTGCAAAAAGTGACAAACCATAGGCTTCAAGAAATGAATTAGCTGAGTATGTTCTTAAGTATTCTACAGTTCGAAAATTTGATCAAAGAAGAGCTCGCTGCTGGTCTGCAGGCACCTGATATTGAAAAAGAGTCCTGTCCAGTTGGAATTTATTTGTGACTCCCTCTAGCTTACTATATTTTTTACTTAGCCATGTGATCGCACACATTAAATATTATAGGCGCTGGCATACATCTCTCCTGAGCTTCAGTTTCTACACTGAAGGGAATAGGTTTCAGCCTTCTTGCAACAACACGAGCCATCGTCTCCGTGCAGAATTGGCGGAGAAGTATCGGGAATCTGAGCGGACATCTAAACCTGATTCCACAGAAATCTAATGTTTGTTGTGTCAAGAGCCTTTCACGGACCACAAAAATACGATGAATGAATTCTGATATTGTTCCTTAAACTTCTCCTGAAGTTACCTTGTAACGAAGATCATGTTGACATGTCAACTGTCTGTCAGTTCCTGCGGAAACCGCATTGTGATTCTGGTGTGATGTTTTCGGATATCGATCAGATCAGTCTTTTGACCTTAATCCTGATAAGGATCTTCTCAGCTATAAACAAAAGTATTATAACCCACTGATGGAACAGACAGATTTTACTCCTTGGGTTTTGCAGTAGATGATGTTAGCATCCCTCCAATACTAAGGTATTTATCAGAATAAATACCTTAATAATATTTTCACGCTTCTGTGAAGCAGCAAAGAAGCGTTCATATACAAAAGGTAACTAATGTTATTTATGAATTCTACCAGAATGTTATTCGGTCCAGAAGATTACCTGGTTTTTAAACTTTTGAAATGGAGCATAATTTTCCGCAAAATATTGCAGTACATCAACACAATAAATTATAGACGTTTCAGGAAATCCCTCCATGCCTTTTGGATTCACTGATTTAGACTGGTTTAAGAGCTAACCGAATTGCTCTCTCTAGCGCTCCTCTATTATTAACTGGTCTTTTAGAAAAAAAATGCTGTCTGATGATGACTTCACTCATGCCATGAAACTATTCATGTGACGATAGTATTTACCCATCATAAGAATTCTGCATGGCATATCTATCTCCATACGTTTCGATTGTTTAGTACTTTACAAGCGACTATTCTCTTTTCAGAGTGCAAAGTGAAGAAGAGCTTGTCACTATTCTGTAGACCTTGTGAATATCATTCAGTAGTCGATCGATTGTACTGTAGTTCTCATTGGACCAGTTTCAATATTATCCGGTTTGAAATCAATATTTTGGTAACAGTATCTTAGAGGATAGAACTTCAGCGGAATAATTTGTCATTCATGCGAGTATCCAAGGATTTCAGGAACCCTAGTAGCAAGAAAGTAAAAAAAGAAAAATCTTTACAAATACCGTGACTATCATGTTTGCAGTAATTCAGTCTTTTGATGTTCAACATTCTGGAGAATTGTAAGAAGCGCATGGACAGTGTGACGTTTGTTCGTATCATGCAATAGTCTGTTCAACACCCAGTTCACCGTATTGCGCGCGTGAGCAAAACATCCTTGCGATTTTCCGGTCTGATCATCAATAAGTAGCCTATGTTTTGATCTAGGAGGCGTTTATAAGCTTATGGTGTTATCATTCTGCTGGTAATTGATAATGGTAATATTAAGAGTGTTCTTCGATCTCAATATTACCTACAAGACGAAGAGCTATTAGAGGTATTTAGATCTTGGTGGATTTGAGTATGAGCTCAGACCGCTAAACCAACATACACCATCACAAGTTTCTGCACACTGTGGGCCTGAACCCAATACCAAGTGAATACAAAATGAGCCCTTCGGTTACTCATTGCCCTTAGACCTTATTTGAATAAGAAAATCAGAAACAAAAATAATCAGACAATCATTACTTTTCAATACCAAACCGTATAACACAAAGACCGCAATTCAGTGACTGGTCTTGTAAAAGAATTGAATATAAACCTCAACACATTTTAAAATAAATACATTTTATTGTATTATATTTCATAACGAATAAGTTTTTAAAAAAATAATAACATTAATTATATAAAATTATATTCTCGTGGCTTGAAATGATATTGTATTTTTTATGAGTGAATAATTAGAAGAAATAAAATCAATTTTTCTAAGGCGTGGTTCTTTTCAGACAGTGTGTATTAATTAATGTAATGTTATCTTGAGATATCTATCCAACTAAAGAAAAAAAGACCTATTTTTTTTTTAATGTACATTTTAAAGCTTGTTAATTAGTGTGTTGCGTTATGAATTATGTATACGACTTTGGATGTGAAAATAACGTATAATCATTATCATCGTCGTCCTCCTCCTTCTCTTCCTCGTCCTCATCTTTCTCATCATCATCATCATCATCATCATCATCATCATCATCATCATCATCATCATCATCAGCATCATCATCATCATCATCATCATCATCATCATCATCATCATCATCATCAGCATCATCATCATCATCATCATCATCATCATCAGCAGCAGCAGCAGCAGCAGCAAC
>NC_068985.1:24183361-24188399 GCF_001194135.2 Octopus bimaculoides
CCAACAGCCATGTCCGCGTCTTTCTTTTTTTTTAAATCTGAATAACAGTTTTCCTTGAAGCTGTTTTAATTAGATGGCTAGGCCTTTGTTGAGCAGCTTTGTAATGTATTTGGTGCACGCTACATAAAAATTTAATAAAAGACCCACTAACTCTGCCCCCAGTCTAGTCTGAACGAGTCAGCAAAATCGACAACATTCTTGAAATAAGTGACAACCGCTTACCACAAGTGAAAGAGATATTCGCCATTCCTACAAAACAACTGTGAAATATCTACTGTGTTTATATGTTGACTGGAGTGGCTCTTGATTTCTTTTCGTCTGATAAGACCTGTGTCCTAGAAATTTGGAATATATCTGATGTTGCTTGCTATAGATGTTATTCAACCGCAGGGAACTCCTATTGAATAAGTGTACGAACGGTTGATGGCATTCCAAATGTGAAGATATATAGGTCTGCATTTTTCTAGATAGAAGACAATTGCCGCGCATCGGGAACGAAACCAAACCTATGCAATTGTGAAACGAGCTTCTTAAACACATAACCACGCTTTAGAATATATGATTTGAGACAGATATAGTTGCTATTTCTAGCATTTTGACGGAAAACGTAAATTTCTCTTCGGGATAGGTGAGAGAATGAGTGATACTTTATTTACAAGACAAATAAAATATTACTCAATAGCTATATAAAATGAAGAAACCCCCCCCCCCCCAGCTAAATGTAACAAATTGATAACAAAGATCAATCTTGTATGTCAAATTTAGAAACAAAAGAAAAAAACGAATCATTAATAATGAATATATACAGACTCATTTTGCCGCGAATCAAGCATCGCCTTGCCGCCATTGAGCGTGTAAAACTCTGGAGACACAACAATCGTTAATAGGATAACTAGCATATGAATAAATAAACGTCTTTGTGGCTAACAACGAATCCCCGTTGTGTCAAGAGACGAGAGAAGGTGGAATAATTAACTAAATGGATCAGATCCTGCTCTCAATAGAAACACACGAATGCTCGCGCACGCGCGTGTGCTTGTGTGCCTGTGTGTCAGCACGCGTGTGTATATGCGTGCGTGCGCGCGTATGTGTGTGTATTGGTTAGGTGATAATGTGTTAGTGTCTATATTTCTAAGTCCTCTTTCTCTTTCTCATACATGCATACATACATACACGTATACACACACATGCACATGTGTACATATATACGTACATAACTATATATATATATATATATATATGTGTGTGTGTGTGTGTGTGTGTGTGTGTGTGTGTGTGTGTGTGTGTGTGTGTGTGTGTGTGTGTGTGTGTATCTGTGTGTGTATATATATTCTTTATTGGTAAATTAAAGCTACCATTGGTTTCATGTTAAGAAAAGTAGGAAACTATCCTGGTGCCTTAACAATATTTGAAGCCGATCACACGAAGAAAGGTGTTCGTCTCCATTTAGGAGGTTTTCTACAATAGAGGCGAACACCTTTCTCTGTATGATCGGCATGAAAATTTATTAAGACATCAGGATATTTTCCTATTTTTTCGTAACATGAAACCAATGGTAGCCTTAATTCACCAATTAAGAAATTATATATCCATCAATGCAGTGTTGAGCATTCATTTCATCGTTCGACATTTACGTATACACACACACACACACACATATATATATATGTGTGTGTGTGTGTGTGTATTTATAAATCTATCATATACGAATATATGTATGTATGTATATATGTATCTATGTATGTGTGTGTGTATGTATATTTATATTTATATAACGACTTAACATACAGCTGCTACAACTGGCAATAAACAGATGCATATTTTGTATAATTCTTACAAAATCCTTATCTTTGTTTGAAAATTCACATACATTTGAAAGCAAACAGGTGGTCAAACTCATAAATAGGACGTCTCAAAGAGTCCGTATCTGAACACAAGACTCAAGCATACAAATTTACTAATAAAAAATTTGAATTTCTAATATTTTACAACAAACAGCATACATCACACGCATTTCTGTAAGTATGTATGTATGTATGTATGTGTGTATGTATGTATGTATGTATGTATGTATGTATGTATGTATGTATATGTACGTATGTCATTATTCAGTTTTATTTCAAGTTTTCTTGCCAACAGAGGAAGAGTCGGTTCCTAGCCTAGATCCAAGGCTCCTTCATTGGAATTTCAGCAACATCAACAGGGTATTTTTGTATATATGTATGTATATGTGCAGATTTGCATGTTTTGGTTTATGTATGCATTCTCATGTATCTTGAGAATACATACATAAAACAGAAATTCAAAAGATAATGCTCATGGTAATTGCCCATTTCCTACGCAAAAGACTTTCTATGTAATCTCAAATTTTAAAACAAACACATAGGTTTCTTATGGTTTCTTAAACATTCTCTAGAACAACACTATGTACAAAACCAAATATATGGTACCCTAGGCCTAACACCAATATGAACTTCTAATTTGTTGTCTCTTGCGATCTCTGGGTGTGTATGTATGTATATTTATATTTATATAAGCTAACTTGCACAAATGTAAAGCAAAAGTCAAACATAAAGTAATAATAATATGATAAAGACGATAATGAGCTTGAAGAACTACTACGTACTGTGAAAGCATTCAGTGATGATATCGGGATGGAATTTGGCCTTGATAAAAGTGCCAAGGCCACTTTCCAGAAAGGGAAATTGAAGACCTCACAATCAGTGGTGCTGGATGTAGATATAGTCATAAAAGAACTCGAGCAGGAACAAACTTACAAATACCTCAGAATAAATGAGGGCTCTGGCATTCAGCATGCAAGTATGAAAGAGAAGACTAGGAAGGAATGTTACAGGAGAGTCCGAGCAGTCCTAAAATCTGAGTTAAATGCACGTAACAAGGTGTTAGCTAAAAATGCCTCAGCAGTTCCGGTTGTTATTCACAGTTTCAATATGTTGAACTGGAATATGAGTGAAATAAGGAAGGTTGACAGGAAAATCCGTAAGCTGCTGACTTGCAATAAGATGCACCACCCAAAGGCAGACGCAGATCGTCTTTACCTACCCAGAGCTCAAGAAGGTCGAGGCTCGATCCAATTTGAAATCTCTTACAAAACTACCACAATTGGACAGACCGGCGAAATATCTTGAAATATCTAACGACCGGATGCTAAAGGTCGCTGAAAACCACGAAAGATGTATGAAACTTCATTCTGTTATGAAGGAGAGTAAAAAAAAATTCAAGTGAGTTTATGTATAATACCCAGGTTGAACAGCATGATGAAAGTGCGGCAGCTGTAGTTACAAAGGTGAAATCAATAGCAAAGCAAAATGCATTCGAACAATTAGCTGATAGGTGGGAACAAAAACTTCTGCATGACAAATATGTGGCCCGTAGCAAACAAGCTGATGCAGACCAGAAGCACATACGTCAGTGGCTACGAGCTCAGGGCTAAAGGCAGAGAGTGAAGGCTTTATCTTGGTTGCTCAGCAGCAGAGCTTATTGACCCGGAACTATCAAGCCAACGTGATGAAAATTGGTGTAGACCCAAAGTGACGATGGGATTGAAGCAGTAGACCACCTAATCTCTGGGTACTAGTCCTTCAAAATGACGATACTGCAACGATGGCATTGAGACTACCAAATCTCTGAGTGTAAGGTTTTAGCACCTGTAGAAAACAAATCAAGGCATGACAGAGTTGGCCGTTATCTGAAATGGATAATGTGTCAGCATTATAAAATCAAAACTGCTGACAAATGGTACAAGCACTACCTTGAGGCTGCAACTGAGGGAGAAAATGTAACGATTCTTTCGGGATTTCCAGTATGTACAGACAGGACCATCAAAGCAAATAAACCAGATATTGTTATGAAAGACCAAAACAATAAAATTTGTTTATTGATAGACATGAGCATACCCTATGACAATAATATCTCGGCAAAAGAATTTGATAAGCTCAAAAAATATAAAGCTTTGCTGATTGAAATCGAAAAGATGTAGCATCTCAAGACGGTTACAATACCAGTGATTGTAGGAGCACTTGAAATGATCAAAAAAGGAACTGAAAATTATTTGGGAATTATCCCTGGCTTACCATCCATGCAGGAAGTGAAAAAGATTGTCTTAACTGGTACGTCACACGTATTGAGAAGAGCATTGTTGTAAATTGTCTTTTCCTTTTCCCCCTTTATTTTCTTTGTTTACTTTTTTTTAGTTTTCCTTTATTCCTTTTTCTCTCTGTTGTTCTTCCCCTTCTTCTCTATCACATAACTTTGTAAATGAACAATCTGATGTGTATATTTTAATGGTCTATCAATGTATATAGTGCGTTTCTCTGTCCTATGTGTCAGGAAGACACTCGACAAGAAATGGAAACAGAATTGAAAGAAGTTGATAATGAAAATGATGATAATAATAATAATAGTAATATCAACAACTTTGACTTGCATCAAGAGCAATGAGCTAGGTGGTGGGGGTGGCAATATAGAAAAATTACATAATAATAATAACATGAATAGTAATAAATTGATTATTTCTTCAAACGAATGACTTTCATGTTTGGAGCCTGACAAGTAAATTAGCGATGACCAAGTAAACAGGTGGTAAGTGTTTGAAGAATGGTCAGTTAGTCAGTTGGAAAAACGAGAAGGAAAAAGAATAAATAGACTTAGATGAACTAACAACCACTTGATACAGTACGAGAGAGGAAACTTCCTGCCAGTGTTATTTTCCTTCCGGCCACAGACAGAGAGAAAAACAACATGGCGTTTTCACTGGCTGCTAAACAACTTTGCTTGCTTTACTGAACAATAGAAGTATTTTCGTTCTCTTTCGACAGGATTCCCCCGCCGCCCTTTCTCCATCAGTTTCTATCTATTCATCTAACGCTTTATTTCTCCTTCCGTTTATTCTTTGAAAAGAATTGATTTTTGTTTCCGAGTGTACATTATTAGTGTACGCATATATGCATCTATGTATGTATGTATGCATGTATGTATGTATGTGTGCGTGTATATATATATATATATATATATATAT
>NC_068985.1:24189146-24201054 GCF_001194135.2 Octopus bimaculoides
ACACACACACACACACACACACACACACACACACACACACACACACATACTACACACGCATTACACACACACACACTACACACACTCACAAACACACGAGAGAGGAAAGAGAAAGAGAAGTGAGTGAAATGGCACAGACAGTGAAATAGGGAGTACCCAGTGACATGGGAGTGTGTTGGGGAGGAGAATGGTTTTGATAGAGATCAATTATTGATGTTTCGCATTTTGGAAATTTTTTGGCGACATTTAATTTTAAAATCTATTTGTATTCTGAAGCAACTTTAGAAAAGAATATGCAGCCGGGTGGAGCAAAACGAATGAAAAAAATATGTAAATAAATCTCAGATCATTTTCATGTAAGAAGTTATATGAGAAATTACGTAACATATAAAAGAGTCGCCCAGGATAACCTAACGAGTGTCATCGTCCAACCTTATCTATTGTATCATATGCAAAAGTTGTGGTGCCCTTTGCGTTGGAGAAACTTACTGCTAAGCATGTAAGGCTAACCTACCGTCACCCACCTCATCGCTACAAACATTCCATCACTCATTTGGTAATGTGCAGCATCACCGCACACCAGGGATCTACATTCGGAAGGAAACGGATGGAATAATGTTTCATGCTCGATACCAGCGTAGCTAGGGGTGGTGGTGGTGGGAGGAAGCCGTGGTAGGGGTGGTCCGCCTCGAGTGGCACATTTGAAGGGGCACCACATTTGTAAGCAATAGGTGATTTTTGGTGGGATCCGGGGCGACAAGCAGAAGGGCCGCCCCTGGACTGCACACACTCTAGCTACGCTAGTGATGCTCGAACCTGGAACCATATCACCGACAGCTTCTTTCTTTCTTCTCTTACATCTCTTAGTTTAGTTAAACTGTTTCTTTCAATTTCCCTCTCACTTAATTTTTCTTTTCACTTCAGTTTCGACTTCGGCTGCTCCTCTTCCTCATTCCATTCCCCTTTCTCTCTCCCTCTCTCAGACCGTTTCTCTGTCCTACCAACTCTCGTTCACGTATGAAGCTCACGTGGTTCGGACGTTCCTTCACAGTTACAACCAGATTTTTGTTTTTAACTCAGAGAATGTAAAACGCTGTTGCCCCACATAAATTTCTTTCTTTCATGTTTTCCCTGAAGTAGAACTCTGCCCAAACGTTGTTACCTCCACTCCTCAGAACGAGTTCTCTGTAGTCCTTTCTATTGATTTTGTTATGAAGTCCTACAAAAGTAGAAAGCAAAGTTCAAATTTACAACGATTAGATGAAAATACCACTAACTCTTCCTTTTTTATTCACAATGAATCTCTGCCACTCTCTCTCTCTATCTCTCTCTCTCTCTCTCTCTCTCTCTCTCTCTCTCTCTCTCTCTCTCTGTTTCGTTCTTTGTCTTTTTACATGCAACTTCTTGACAGGTTTCTTTATTTAAACGCAATTTTTTTTTATTCTGAAACGACGCCGTAAGCTTCATATATATAGGAAATGTTGTTGTTTCAAGAGAATTCACATGAAGAGTCTTGCAAAGAGAATACAAAAACGATCTACCAAATTTATTACGTCACTATTACGCTTACACACACACACACACACACACACGCTATACACACACACACACACACACACGCTATACACACACGCTATATATTTACATACAAATATGTATGTATGTATGTATGTATGTATCTATCTATCTATGTATCTATATCTATAAATTGATAATAAAAAGGCGAGTGGAGATTTATTGACCCCCAAAACATTTTATCAAAAAGCTTTCTACAGCATATATAACATTTACCTACATATGTTTCGATTGCAGTGACTGCACATTGCTCTGAATATAATTATGCACCGTAGTTGCTGCAATTTCATCAAGGGTCCATCACTCACCACGCTTTCAAAGTGAACTGATTCAAACAATTTGGACATTAAAAGATAATAAAAATGTGTATTCGAGTGCTTGGGAAATAAGGCAAAATCTTATAGAATAGGCGATGATAGATGTGACTTTTGCGTGGAAGAAATGTATCAAATTTTCACTTCTAAATTTACTCTTATAAACTCAAGTCAGGAAAACAGGCTCTAAGATGTCCACACTTGAGAAAATATACTCTTAACAATTTAAGTAAATGCAACTCACCATCTATAGTAATTATGCTAGTTACAATAATAATTGTAATAATTAATGACATTTATACTACTACTACTACTACTACTACTACTACTACTACTACTACTACTACTACTACTACTACTACTAATAATAATAATAATAATAATAATAATAATAATAATAATAATAATAATAATAATAATAATAATAATAATGATAATAATAATAATAATAATAATGATAATAATAATAATAATAATAATAATAATAATAATAATAATAATAATAATAATAATAATAATGATAATATTAATTGAGGGTTTAAATTCAAAATGAGTAAAATACCTCTGATTAAATAATGTACTTCATACAGCAAAATGTAATCAAAACTGCTACAGTCAATTGACATCTGAATAAACATGCTAAAATCATGCTTCAACTGTAATACCAGTAGAGGTGATTATAAGACTAGAATTCCATTGGATTTAAGAAGTAACGCTATCACCTTCAACTGAATACCAACGCAGGACGCTTTTTTGAATCAGTTCAGTTTGAAAACGTCGTGGACATCTGATGAAATTGCAGCGACTACGATGCATAATTGCATACAGTGCAATGCACAGTCGATGCAGTCGAAACATGTGTAGGTCAACTTTATATATGCTGTAGAAAAGGTTTTGCTAAAAAAAGTTTTGAACGTGAATAGATCTCCGCTCTCCTCTTCATTATCAATTTATACTCTACAGAATATTTGAAGTTCTGAATAGGAACACAGGACACCCCAACGAGTGAAGCTTACCAGTACCAGTATCTCTTTTAAGCTTGAGGACTATGTATTTGGGCCGTTGTGGATAGCCGGCATCGATACCAATTTGTGAGATATATGCACGCAGACACGCGCACGCGCACACACACACACACACACACACACACACACACACATACGCATATATATTTTTCTATATGAACATATTATTCTTTTATTCTTTTACTTGTTTCAGTCATTTGACTGTAGCCATGCTGGGACACCGCCTTAAAAAGAGAAAGAATGAAACAGAGAGAGAGAGAGAGAGAGAGAGAGAGAGAGAGAGAGAGAGAGAGAGAGACAGACAGACAGAGACAGAGACAGAGACAGAGAGACAGACAGACAGACAGAAATTCATCGTGAATGAGACAGGAATAGTAAAGTTTTCTGAAAGAAAGACAATTGTGAAATTCGTTATGGTATTTTTATCTAATCATCGTAAATTTGAACTTTAAAAAGACTACAGAGAACTCGTTCTGAGGAGTGGAGAAACCAACGTTTCGATAGAGTTCTACTTCAGGGAAAACATGAATGAAAAAATTTATGTGAGGCAGGAGAGTTTTACATCCTCTGAGTTAAAAACAAAAATATGGCTGCAACTGTGAAGGTACGTAGAACCACGCGAGCTTCATTCGGGAAAACCGTATTTTTTTTTTCTGTCAAGCGTTTACATACGCCATTCTTGGACTATTTTCTTTAGTCATCGCGCAGTGATCGCTTATAAGCTTTAAGCTTATAAAACACTATTATTATTATTATTTACAGATATATATAAATATATATATATTATTATATACATATATTATATACATATATATATAAATATATGTGTGTACATATATGTGTGTACATGCATACTGATATACATAATACATGTACACACACACACACACACACATATAGATACGCGCATTCATATACGTATTGCATGTACAAAAATATATCTAATTACACTACAGAAAAACTGAAGAAAATAAATATTTGTATGTATGTCATATGTATGCATATGAATATACATTTGCCTTCTCTTTATGCATTGTAAACTATTTTTCTATCTTTAATAATGTATCTGAAAGTTGAGGAGATAACAAAAAACAACATAGCAAAAAAAAAAGCAAAGAAAAAGAAAACACAAAAACAAACAAGAAGCAAGTTCATTTGGAAGCTGAATTGTCGTTTGTTACGATATAATTATAAACTAAAAACCTCTCTGATTCCGAAATATTTATGTATGCAATATACAAAAATACTTACCAATTATTCTTTAACTGCAAATATTTTCGTTTCTACACACATTTTTTTGTTTATTTGGGTTAAATATTTCTTCTACTGTCAACATTTCTTTTTTCATCTTTTATTTATATAAATCTCATTGTCGAAATTATCTTCCCTTTGTTTTCACAAATATCTAACTTAACGTTTTGTTATTTTATGATTATTTTCTCTTCAAATTTTCAGATATGTTTATTACCTATATTTTTTGACTCATAATTATTCATACCAGCTTTCTATATTCACATGGCTTCTATCGTTTTTATTCCTCTTTCGTGTCTTATATTTTCTTTACATGATGTTTGAAAGATTCTCATTGCTGTATACAGCCGGCGATCATACGTCTTCGCTCTGGTTCATTCATATATTACAGGCAGACAGACATGAAGATTATACACACGAACATGAACTCACGTACAGACTAGTGCTAAAATTGAATCGCAAAAACATCCACAAATATAATCCTGAGACTGATATACGTGCACACAGACAATCGTATTCACTGATATATCATCAACAAACACACAAACAACACACATATATTCTCCTGTATTATGGCACGTGTGACTTAAGTTATTGGTAGAATAAACAAATAATTTCAATAAATTATATATAGACACAGACATATATAAATAAATAAATGAATATGTACATATGCATATATGTGTGTGTGTGTGTATTTACAAAGGAAATAAAGTAAATGTCGTACGAAGAATAGCTGTGTGAAAACAGCTTTGAAGATCGGATAAATATCCTTAGATGGTGGGAACAGTGGCCAGAAAGTCGCCATATAGTTTTAAACCCTGAACCTTTCAAATTCCGGCTGAGTGATCTAAGCCGGAATTTGAAGGTACGGAGTTCGATTTTGTGTAGCTGTTTGCTGGCCACTTTTCCCGTCTTCGAAGGTTATTTTATTTATCTGATCTTCAAATGTGTTTTCACTGCTATTCTGCCATCGAGGATTTATTTTCTGTATATGTATGTATGTATGTATGAATACACAAGACAAAAACAAGCGAATCAACAAAAAAACCTTTATATGGTCGCTTGATGTGCAAGAAATAGCTACCAAAATCAACTTGAAATCACACCTTGCTGGCTTAAATAAATAAATAAATAAATAAATAAATAAAGGGGATTTATAAGACAATGCAGTACCCGAGGCCCTAAGCAAATGAGATGGCCACATTAAGTTTTGAACACTGTTCACCATATATCTGCTCCATCAACCTGACGATGGTCTAAGCAACAAAATAGTTATACGCAATATTCTTTTCTACTCTAGGCACAAGGCCCGAACTTTTCGGGAAGGGGACCAGTCGATTAGATCGACGCCAGTACACAGCTGGTACTTTATTTATCGACCTCAAAAGGATGAAAGGCAAAGTCGACCTCAGCGGAATTTGAACTCAGAACGTAAAGACAGTCGAAATACCGCTGTAGCATTAGCAGGGCAGTCGAATTACTTTGCCCCAATATGGCAGCACACTGGTGCTGCGTTCCATCGCTCTTTAAAAGCTAACGGCAGAGGAATACACATGACGACTTCCGCCCAGCGTAATAGCGCGCGCTTTTCAAAGGCGTTTTATCCAGTCGCTGTCCAAATGTCGGAACGTTAACATCTAGTTTCCTATCGTCGCTGGTTTGCTGTATCCCATTCAGATGTAGACACTAATCTATCGACGAGCTTGTGACTCGTCTAGCTCGACACGCTATGGGATTTCTACCTTGCCTCATTACCACTTTAAAACTCATTGGACATATATATATACCGGAGCTAACTAACAACATTGATGTGCATTAAGGAATTAACTCATGCCTCTTACACCCTATTGTCTTGTACGATTAATTCTGTTGTATCAATTACTTCGTGTGTGAGCAAGGAATAAATTATGTTTGTTAACCAAAAGCATTACCGTATGGTTTTTATCGTTACCTTTATGTAAAGCATGCATTTATACGTTTCAAACCTTCTTACGTGTACACATCTAAATATACTTCCTAAGCTGGTAAAGCCCAACACTTAATTTACCTCTTGTTACACCGCTAAGCATTTCTCCCGGCGTGCTAACATTTCTGCCAGCTCGCCGCCATAGTTATACGTAATATTACAGTAATAGCTTGGGCAGTGACTCGGTTGAATGGTTAGAAGTCCGATAAAATGCTTAGCAGCATTTCGTGCGTTTTTACATTTTTAATTCAAATTGCACCGAGTTCAATTTTGCCACTCATCCTTTCGGGATCGATAAAATAGGTAGCAGTTGACCATTGGGTGCTATGTAATAGACTTACCGACTTCTCTGAAATGGCTGGCGTTGTGCCACATTTTGAAACCAATTTTATTGCAATAGCTGCAAGAGCTAAAGCAGTAATGCACGTTCTTCGAAGAAGAGACTAATCCGACTGTGTAGAAAAAGACGAAGAAAAAGTAAAGAAGTTCTACGCGGAATGGGAATAGGAAGAAGAGGAGGAGATGAAGGAAAAATAAAGGCGGTGATGGGTTGGATGAAAGAAGTAGCTACGACGAGAGGGGAAGTCACATGGCTGCAACAGGAATTAGAAAAATATATAGGAAAAATAAAGAGAAAAAATAAGTAAACATCTCAAAAGGAGAAGCAAGAACCAGAATGTTATTGTTGTTGGATGATGATGACGATGATGACGATGATGATGATGATGACGACGATGACGACTACGACAAATGGAATGATGATGATGATGATTATGATGAAGACGAAGACAACGAAAACTTCGACAATGATAACGACGATGACGAAGAGTATGACAGCAATGACGACTGCGGCGGAGTTGATGATGGTAATGATGATGATGATGATGATCAAGTTGATAAATGATGATGATAAAGAAAGGTTAAATAATTTTAAAAAAACGAGAAAAATACTTAGAATTTAAATAAATAGATAAATAGAAAGCGAACGGGTGAGTAAAAAGGAACAAAACCAAAGAAAGAAAATTAATAAAGAAGGGAAAAAGAAAGAGAGAGAAGGAATGGAGAAGAAGAAACAGAAAAAGGAGGGAGAAAGAAAGAAGGAAAGAAAGAAAGAAGCTAAGAGGTGTAAGCGATGCGTCTCAGTGTGTAATGTGTGAAAGTTGTGTCAGCGAGTGAGAATGGAAGGAGAAATCCACTCACAGCAGCTATGTTTTGTGTGTGTGTGTGTGTGTGTGTGTGTGTGTGTGTGTGTGTGTGTGTGTGTGTGTGTGTGTGTGTGTTGTCGTTTGACACAATAAAGAAAAATTGTATTCTAAACTATATCAATGACGTAAACACAAATAGCCGTTTCGTTTCCAAGGAGAGACTTATTTTAAGCTAACCAACCAAACCAGCCAACCAGCCAACCAGCTAACCAACCGACCAACAAAATTAGCTGGCCTGTCTGCAATCCGTCCTGCTTTACTTTGTGGTAAATGGAAGACTGCTTAAAAGCAAAACACACACAAAAAAAATCAAGTCAAATAAAAGAAATGTCGATCTTTTCCGATGAGAGGGTGCGGTATGTGGGTATAGAAATGATGGAGAGAGGATTGTTGTTTCTGTCTCGTCCAATTTTTTCTTTTCTTTTTTCATTTTTTTTTTCTTTTTTGATCGAAGTAGGAAATTTTATTGAATATAGCCGTTGTTTGAAGCAAACTGACTTTGGAGCAAGAAACACTACAACGATACCATCCGCCATTGCAGAGTTTCGTTCTTTCTTTATTTATATTTTTATTTCTATCGAATTTTGCAAATAACTTACGTTGTAATTGTTCTGATTAATATTCCAAATCTAGTAGAGAATCATAAATTTCCAAGCTTTGTGACTGATACAGTTTCCCACGTATTATCTCCAAGTCATATTTTCGTTTTGTTTTCTTGTGTTTTTATTGTTTAGACGCATTGTAGACTGTCATTTAAATCTTTTAACATTTGTGTTCTAAACTATATTTTATAGGTTTTTAACTTTATTTCTTAACGTTTATTATTTTTTCTTTATTTGATTTTATTTCTCTATCATGCACGTTTCCACAAAGGTTTAAATCAAAACCAACAAATATAACTCTACATTCTTACTCAACATGTTATAAAATGGAGCCAAATATTCTACGATCTGCACTCAATGATCTTAACAAAGGAAAGGGCAACACACAATCTAATCTTGTGTTCCATTTAGGCTGGAAACTGTGATGATTGGAAAGGAGGCAAACAGTTGCCATGTTTTGTTGCTTGGCCTATAAGTAATTGCAACCAAGTCTACCACGATTTACATCCAATGGTATTAAGATCTGAAAGGACATAACAGCAATCTAGTTCAGCTGTTTCTCATGTGTGGCGAATTGTCAGCATTGAAAAGGGAGCAAACAAATGGTCGTGTTCAATAAGATTAAGACCGTTTTAATAATTTCAAACTTGTCCGATACAAGGCCGAAAAAAATCAAAACAAATAATTATATGGATGAAAACTCTGTTTTGTCCATCTTCGTTACTGAATATTCCTGGAAGTAGTGTAGGTATAGACTCTTGAGGTGTCTGTTTCCATAGGATCCTATGAGAAGCAGCCGTTATTACGCTTCTAAGTGGATTCCCGATCATGACCAACTAAAATTCTGGATATTATCCAATCATCTTACTGCTGGTCTACTCCTAAGTTTCCTGCTGGTTGATTTGAAGAACCTGCTTTGTGATCTTTTCCTGTGGTTTTCTGACATGTCCGTAGTACCACTAACTATGGTGAAGTAGCGGTTCACCTTGGAGAGAATCTTTATCTCTGAGCTACGCATCCTGGCGAGTATCATTACTCCAGATACCTTGGAAATTACCATTTTTAAATCTCACAACATGAGATTATTCTGTGCTGATGAAGGGAAATAACTAAGGAATCGCGATACACAGATATTGTTTTCAGCTGAGTGGGGGTGCTAGATTCCCTTATTCGAAAATATAAGGACACAGATCGTGTCGTATAGCCAGCCGGAGACGATGTCTCCTGGGGCTAAATTACAGTAACATTAGTCCTAAACCAGGACTGCCATATTATCTCGGCAAACAATCTTTATTCTAAATACCCTGCTTTGTATTCTTATAAATAAAGGCCTGGCAGAGAATAAAATATTTCACTACAATTTTCATGGCAGCCTATGTATCAGTCAATTTGGAAGTTAAACAAACATTGATGATTTGCCTGCTAGATCTGTGTTAGACTTGGAGCTAAGCAACAAAAATAGCAGCGAAAACCACGTCTACGACACCATTAATAACAGCAAATAATTTATGCACAAGGTGGTGAGGGCTATGAGTGCCATTCATGTTTAAAGGGCATATAGTGAGGTGGAGTTTTCTTGATACGAGTGGTGCTTGAATATTTTTCTGTTAAAAAAAGAAGATTGGCATGACTCCATTGGAGGATTTTCCCAAGGTCTTTATGTGTCGACGCAATGCAGATTGATACAACCGACATTGAGTCAATGCTATAAAGACACCACAATGCACCTGGTGTCTTCACTGCATCCGGATGATGCATGGTTTGGAAAGATTAAAGAGGAATGAAATGTTGTGCGCTATGCTAAAGAGTGGACGTTGCTGAGTGTGGGCAAAGAGTGGGGGATGAGTTGGGGAAAAGAGGTCATTGATAAGAGTGGACACACAGTACACACATGTACTGAATAGGGAATGAAATGAATAAAAGTGAAGTATAAATAAGGGAAACAATATAAAAGTTAGAATAAAGCTTGAATAATTAAAACAAGAATGGTTGTGTAGACGGGCAGAGATATTGATAGGCAAATAAGCACTATGGGGTGCTCAAGCAGGAACAGAATGTATAGGGTATCAAGTAGGTGGATAGATATTGCTCTATGCAGTTTCAGTTATAACATGATTAATAAAAAGACAACACATATCTTTTACTTGTTTCAGTCATTTGACTGCGGCCATGCTGGAGCACCGTCTTTAGTCGTGCAAATCGACCCCAGGACTTATTCTTTGGAAGCCTAGTACTTATTCTATCGTCGCTTTTGCCGAACCACTAAGTTACGGGGACGTAAACACACCAGCATCAGTTGTCAAGCGATGGTGGTGGGTGACAAACACAGACACACAAACACACATACATATATATACATATATACGACGGGCTTCTTTCAGTTTCCGTCTACCAAATCCACTCACAAGGCTTTGGTCGGCCCGAGGCTATAGTAGAAGACACTTGCCCAAGGTGCCACGCAGTGGGACTGAACCTGGAACCATGTGGTTGGTAAGTAAGCTACTTACCACACAGCCACTCCTGCGCCATATCTGTTTATTATTTTTTTAAAATCAGACTAGAGGCTACTAAATAGCCTTGTAAAATAATGTTCCAGCTATATCAAAATGTTTTGTATTGCTAATGTGCTTTTTCAATGTTGTTTTTATTTATTCTGCAATTAATTACAAAATTGTCCCATTCTTCATATTCATTGTTTGAAAATCGATAAATTTTGAAATTATAATCAATGTAATTTCAGCTAAAAACATTTAAACCTACTGAATATCCCTGTATGTATAGGTATGCGTATATACGTTTTTCTTTGATAAATAAGGGAATATAATTTAGTTTTTCGTATCAATGAAACAACACTTTGACCTTAAATATTCCTTTAAACTATTGATTGTCTTGAAATATTGATAACATGTATATGTTCCTGGAAGCTGTATCATACGAACCATGATTTTAGATTTACCAATAATGAAAATTCCATTTAGCAATGTTATACAAGGGAGAAGGAATAGTCACGGTTGGAATGCTTTTGATTTTCAGGTTTGGCAGATCAATGCCGACTTAAGCCTAGGCAATAACAATTCTTGATCTTGTCCAAATTTCACATCCACCACCTTTAAACACAATGTCATTTTCTTCGATATCACACAGGATCAGACTTACATAATTTCGTGTTTAGATATAAACTCATATGAGTAAATAAAGTCTCTTCAAGTATCTACATATCACTCACCGATAAAAATAGGCTATAAAAACCAATCGGTAAGTCTCTTAGTTGTCGTGCGACCTGGCCTGCTCGAAATAGCAGTCAAATATCTCACAAATCACATTCCACTGTCCTAGAAAATGTTATATTGGATAATGTGGTTCTGAGTTCCTTGCAAATAGAATAAAAACTTGACTGTCAGGACTAAATGCTTTTGATCGTAAATCTGCTCTATCAGGTCTAACTTGTTGCTAGACAGCAACAATAATATATATATACACTTTACTTATATACACATAAACAGAACAAAAATACGAATACAGAAAATTAAGTCTTTAATTCTTGAATTCACCATACAATTCCGACGATCGTTTCTGTTGTATCAACATAGATACAGTAAATATCATTCAAATCAGTATATCCCAAAATACATGTTAAGACAACGTTTTCAAGATGTTCTCCATAGATACAAATATTCACTTGGAACATGTATCGAAGAACTCAGGGATCTTCAGAAAAATACATTTCACAATGGTCTCTTTCTCTCTCTCCGATTCTCTCTCATTCTCTCTCTCTCTCTCTTTATCTATCTATCTATCTATCTATCTATCTATCTATCTATCTATCTATCTATCTATCTATCTATCTATCTATCTATCTATCTATCAGACGTCACCGTCCTAGTGTCTAGCCAAAAGCACATCGAGCTTGTCGGCGAGACACTGAAAGACTACGAAACGGTAACGGGAGCAAAAATCAACCGGGATA
>NC_068985.1:24203208-24207333 GCF_001194135.2 Octopus bimaculoides
ATATATATATATATATATATAATGTGTGCGTATGTATGAACTTAGAGAGAGAGAGAGAGAAAGAGAGAGAGAGGGAGTCAAGCAGACAGGGTGACAGAAATATATAGAGAGAGATGGAGAACGTGTATTCATATGTGACAGCACGGGCAGAAAAAGGAAATCTGAGAAAGTGATTGAAAGTGTGTGTGAATGAGTGAGCGAGTGAGTGAGTGAGTGAGTAGGTGTTTGTGTGTTTGAGAGTATGTGAAGTGACTTATAAAAGCAGAGAAGTGAAGCGATAGGAGAAAGAAAGGAAAATGGAAAAAGAATAATAGTAATAATACAACAGTAATAATGATGATGATATTGATAATAATAATAATAATAATAATAATAATAATAATAATAATAATAATAATAATAATAATAATAATAATAAAAGTAATAATAATAATAATAATAATGATAATAATAATAATGGTAATAATAATATTGACATATTTTTCTGTATGTATCTATAGACATGGAAGAATTCAGAAAGGAAGAAAAACAAAAAAAAGTATATAATAAAAGAACAAATATTATGGGAAAAGGATATGTGCCAGAAACAGGATTAAATTTGACATCGTTCTTCGGGAAAATAAATATTTCTTGATGCAGAATTCTGTTTTGAAAGCCACTTTTACGGTGCCAATAGTTATTTTGTGGAAGTGTTAGCCCTGTCACGTTTCTAAATACAAAAATGGAACAGAAATAATGCACGAAAAGAGTGGAGATGTAAGGAAGCACTAACGTTATTCTTTAAATATAACTAAATATCACTGCTCTAATACAGATAATAAAAAAAAAAGGAGAGACATGGGAAGAGAGAATAAAGATAATCAGAAGAGATGATGTTAAAACTAAGGCATTCAACCATGAAAACATTAATTACAAAAACAAAATCAATCAACAAACAGAATTGTTAAAGCGTCGAACAAAATGCTTAGCGTTATTTTCTCGACTCTTTTACATTCTGAGTCAAATAACACCGAGGTCAACTTTGCCTTTCATCCTTTTGGGATTGATAGAATAAGTGCCAAACTAGAACTGAGGTCGGCGTAATTGATTTGCTCAGCTCCGCTCAAAATTGCAGGCCTTGTGCTGGCATTAGAATGTTTCATAATAATCCTTTCTACTATAGGCACAAGGCCTGAAATTGTGAGGGAGGTGTCTAGTCGATTACAACGGCCCCAGTGCATAATGATACTTATTTCATCTACCGTGAAAGGATGAAATGTAAAGTCGACGTCGGTGGAATGCCGCTAAGTATTTTTCCCGGCGTGCTAACGATTTTGCCAACTCCAGCTATTGTCAGGAAAGGGCGTTAATCGATACTATCCCCAGTAATTGACTGGTGGTATTTGTACTGACCTTAGGGGAAGGGTGAGTATGGGGTGTGGGTGTATTAAAGGCAAAGTTGATCACGGTGCGATTTGAACTCAGAACATAAAAAACCGGAAATAATAATAGTTTTTCTTTAGGTATAAGAAGGCCAGTGATATTGAAGAAAGGGGATTAGTCGATTCCATCGACACCATTACTTGATTAGTACTATATGTTATCTATGGAATAGAAGCGTTAAACAGTGACGTATATAATAAATACAAACTTGTTACCAGTCTGGCTAGACGACGTTTTGAATTGACATGGGGAGTTTACATAAATTTGTCTACAACTAAAAATTTCCTACATGACAAAATATATGAATGATTTTTATTACGGGTCCGAATATACCCCGAGCATATTTCAATTGGTAATAAGTTTATATTTTATCTATCTCGAAGGGATCAAAGATGAGATTTGAACTCAGAATGTAATGAACCTGAATAAATATTTCATTGCATTTTGTTCTACAGCCTTTCAATAACTCTTTCTACCTTAGGTAGAAAGCCTGGAATTTTGGAGGAGGTGGGTGCTAATCAATTGCATCAACTCCAGTAATCGATTGATATTCGTTTCATTGACCCCCGAAAGGGTGAAAGGCAAAATGAACCTCGGCGGAAATTGAACTCAGAACGTAAAGACCGATGAAATGCCGTTATGAATTTTGCCCGGCATGCTAACGGTTCTTCTACCTCATCACCTTCACGGCCTTTTAATGATACTTTCAAGTCTGGGCCCAAGTGCAGAAGGAGTTTTGTAGAGAATGGGTTAGATTTCACCATCAGTCACAATACTTAATTGATATTTCATTCAAACGACTCTGAAAGGAAGGGAAACAAAATTGGCGGCTTCAATGAGTTTTGAATATAAAGAACCAGAACAAATAGTACAAGACATATTCTTTCGACATCTAATGAATCTGCCACTATTCCCCCACCCAAACCAGTCTTTCTAAACTAGGTACAAGGCTTAGAATTGGGGGACATTGACACTAGTACTTGACTGGTAATTTATTTTAAGACAGTAAGCTGAAAAAGCTGACTATGAAAGAGTGATGCTTGTGTTGTTGAAACCTTGCATGCATTAATTCCAACTATTCTCATAAATAACTGCATTGTCTTTTTTTTTTTTTTTTTTTTTTCAGGTAAGCTGATTTTTGACTTAAAAGAACACTTGAAAAGTAACTAGTAACGACTTCTCGTTTCTAATTTTTCACGAGAGCAGAAATTTTGGAGGCGGTGTTTAGTCAATTATATCGACCTCATCGCTTGATAGGTAACTTATTTTATCGACCCTGGGGGACGAAATACGATGATGATCTATCTCCGCGTTATTTGAATTCAGAACATAAAGATGCAGAAGAAATACAGCATCACATTTTATCCGATGCTTTAACGATTCTGTCAATCTACCTCCTTGAATATTAGTTTTTGATTAGAGATTAAGGTCAGCAATTCTAAAGAGAAAGGTTAGTTGAGACTATCAACGTCTTTATTTTTTGGTACGTTATTTTATCAACTTCGATAAAAAGGAAAGTTGATCTTGGCAGTGTTTGAACTCAGAACGTAAAGACATGTAAACACAGGCAGGCATTTTGTCCGACACTCTAACAATTCTGTCAAACCATTGTTTTTAATGATAGCAGTAATAATAATGTCTAACATAGACACAAGGCAAAATATTAAACCAACGGCACTATTTGACTAGTGTTTGTTTTACTGAGACCGAGAAGGATGACTAGCAAGTTTGATTCTCATGATTTTCGAATTGAAAACGTAAAGGGAGGTAACAGTATTTTGTCCGTCGTACATCCAATTCCGTCATCCACTACCTTCTGGAAATCAACAACCACAGTATTAATAACACCGACAATAACAACAACAGTAACAGTAACAAGATTAGCGAATGTATGAGATATTGATTGTTTTTCTTTTCCTTATTTTCTTTTCTCTTGTTTCTTCTCTTTTTGTTTTTACATTCTGAGGTTAATGAAATAACCTCATACGACAGGAGAAGGCTTCCAATAACATTTTGATATAATAATAGCATAATATGTTAGTTTTTCATTTTGATTTCTTGTTTGTTTTGTTGAGGCGAAATAACTGCGGAGTTTACAGTTTACTCGTTAAAGATCAACGAAAATCTTATAAAAGACGAAAGGAATTTAATTAAGAAAATTCTGGAAGAAAATATTGAAAAAGAGAGTTGCTTTCTTTTTTTTTCACCATTGTTGCTATTTGTATATTAGTTTTTTAATTTTGTGTCATTATTTTCTTAATTTTTTTTTTATTACCATTTGTGTTAATATTATTAACATTTATGTTACTTTTCCTTCTATTTTATTTTTCTATTTTTTTTTCTTTCTTTTCGTTTTTTTTAAATTTTGTTTTTTTAAATTTTAGAAATCGTGCTTTCTGTTCAGAACTTTCCGATTATTGGACAAATTGGTGAGATTCCAATATAGAAATCGAGAAACTTCATTGGCTAATATGCTAATTCTTCATTGATCATATACTCACGCATGCATACACAAACACACATGCACGCATGCACACGCACGCACATACACGAAACACGCAAGAACACCTGAACTGTTAAGAGTTTCAGGAAATTATAACAAAAAATATATAATAATTGGACATCTTAAAATGTTTCTTTTTAGTGAGGAATATTTATCTATAATTTATCTCTTGTTTACTGTTAAAGGGATTTCAGAGCGAA
>NC_068985.1:24207772-24208382 GCF_001194135.2 Octopus bimaculoides
ATATATATACATGTATATACACACATATACACATATGTATTATATAGATATATATGTACATATACATGTATATATATTTGTATATATATACATATATATATATAATATAAGATAATATATATATATATATATATATATATATGTATGTTATATTATATTATATTATATTATATATACAAATATATATATATTTGTATGTATGCATAAAATAAATGAAAAATATTTCAAATTATTTCAATATATCATCAGAATTTCCAGCACATATACATCTCTCGATTCAAAATACTAAGCTGCTATTCAATATCTCAGCAATGACCCCATATCCTGATGTAAAAGGACAGAGAAGAAAACAAACTATCTGCTAAATAGATCTATAGATATGGCTGACAAATTGAAGAAAGATGGAGGGTGTAAAGGAGAAGCAGACGGGATAGAAAGTACAGAGAAGATGGAGACTGTGAAGCTATGATACGATAAAAGAGATATAGTGATAGGGAGAGAAGGAGAGAAAGAGAGAAAGAGAGAAGGAGCAACAGAGAAAGAGAGTAATGAAAGAGTGGATGGAAGGAGATCGAAAAGTGACTGAGAATGCGAGTATAGCTATATATAT
>NC_068985.1:24208482-24209062 GCF_001194135.2 Octopus bimaculoides
AAGGTGGTGCTCCAGCATGGCCGCAGTGAAATGACTGAAACAAGGAAAAGAATTAAAAAATATGATAGAGATAAAGCGAAATGTCTTCAGAGAAAGAAAAAGAAAAGGAGAGAAAACGAGAAAGACGAAATGGTGATAAATTTGAAGAAAGCGATCTAAAAACGAGTCGGTGTAAGATATTGTCTTAATCGATTAAACTGCTAGAGATATTAGTCAATGTTCCCTCAAGGTGCATACTACTCTTCATGTTGGATAGATCAATGCTTATATCTTTTCTACTCTAGGCACAAGGCCCGAAATTTTTAGGGAGGGGCCAGTCGATTAGGCCAACCTCAGTACGCAACTGGTATTTTCGCCCGGCGTGCTAACGTTTCTTTTCTACTCGAGGCACAAAGGCCGAAATTTTGGGAGAGGGGCCAGTCAATTAGACCAACCTCAGTACGCAGCCGGTACTTAATAATTTATCGACCCCGAACGGATGAAAGGCAAAGTCGACCTCGGTGAAATATGAACTCAGAACGTAAAGACACACGAAATACCGCTAAGCATTTCGCCTGGCGTGCTAACGTTTATTATTTCT
>NC_068985.1:24209493-24210082 GCF_001194135.2 Octopus bimaculoides
ATGGTAAAATACGCGAAAACTGTTTTAAACTAAAATATGAATAAACACATATTTTGATAACCTTTACCATATTTCTTCCCTTTGGGAAATTCCTTCGGTATCTTCTTTTTACTAATTATCAGTATATTGACCAAATTTCTCATAAATATGTAACAATAAATAATACATTTCGTTTTACAGAGATGATTGTCAGGTAAAAATGCTCGCTTTGCAGCCATGTAATTTCGGGTTCAGTCCTACAGCACGTCTTCTCGGGCCGACCATTGCCTTGTGAGTGAATTTGAGAGACAGAAACTGCGTAGGTGCTGGAAAACCGTGTATTTCGCCCGGTGTACTAACGTTTCTGCCAGCTCGCCGCCCTTAGATCAGTGCATATATACTACAAAACTGTTGAATACAGTGCAGGATGCAGAAATGTTCCGGATGGGGCACCTTCCATCGTAGTTATGTTCAATCAAGTGTGGCCTGGTACTGGACAATACCAAAAATAGCAACAACAAACCAAAAACAACTGTGCAAAAGAACCAAAATGAAGTCTTTTACGTCATCCCTCCCGCCACAGGAGTAGTTTCTAACAATCAAAACATGG
>NC_068985.1:24210696-24220106 GCF_001194135.2 Octopus bimaculoides
TATATATATATATATATATATATATATGGGTATGTATATATATAAATATATTTATATATATATACCTATATGTATATGGGTATATATATTGTATATATGTGTGTGTGTGTGTGTGTGTGTGTCTATATATAAATGCACATATATATGTGTATATATATATGAGTGTATGAATACACACTCACTCATGCACATACATACACACTCACGTGCCCGCGCACTGGCACACATACACAAACACACGCATATATATATAAATATATATATATACATATATATATGTATGTATGTATGTATGTATGTATGTATATATGTATATATTTGGTTAAATTATTTTGAATTAAAAAAATATAGAGTATGGGGCAAATATATAGTCACTGCAGTTCAATGTTCATCGGTTACGTCTGATTAATTTCTCAGGCAGAAAATCAAACAAACGAAAGGAAGTAAATACGAGCTAATCAATTTTAGTAGCCATAGTGATGAGATTTGGAAAACGTAATTAAAATACTTGCCAAGGTGCGCGACAATGTCAGCAAAATCGATAAAGAGATATCGGAAGGGGTCACCAAACTAGATTTCTCACTCTCGCTATCGTCGTTCAAGACAATTAGTTCCTTGCACTAATTTCCATAGGAGTTTGTGAAAAAATAAAATCAAGTAAAACTAAACAATACGCAATATAGCATTAGCCAATTCTGGCGTTTAAATCCTGTTTTATGGGACGACTAATCTTAAACGTTCTTGTCCTTCGGTTCATTTTAATTATGCATTGCAAACTGAACAAATTAGAAGGAGATGAAAGACATAAACAATCTTATTCATGAAGCAATGTGGAAATTGCAATGCTTTTATATACATAGTTGCATCAGTGTTTTATGATAGATTATAGCTAAGGTCTTAGAACATGAGAATGTTTGATAAACAGCCAGTAAGTATGACCAGGTAATTATTGAAGGAACTAAAGTTGTTTTCACATCTATCTATCTATCTATCTATCTATCTATCTATCTATCTATCGGTCTGTCTGTCTGTCTGTCTGTCTGTCTGTCTGTCCGTCTGTCCGTCCGTCCGTCTGTCTGTCTATCTATATTGATCCATTTTGTTCTATAGATCCGAAGCGAAACTTCAGGTCGCTAATTTCTGCAAGTATTGTATAATAACACATGAAGCTAGGTTAACAACCGATGCGAAGTTGTTAGCGTAGCATTGTAAGTCAACAAAATACTCATCGTATTTCCAGTTTGACCAGGACTTACATCCACTAACTTAGTCTGGTATCTATATATAGCCAAATAGAAGGATTTAGCGAGCTTCCTGTCGGATCTATGCAAAGAATCATGATGAACAAATGTGCACAATTTCTCTAGCATACTCATCTTGATTGAAAATGATAAATCCCTAGCCTGTGTGCCTTTTTCTTGTTTAATTGGTGTGCGATTCCTTTCTGACACAGTAATTCAAAGGAAATTTTGATGTTTCTTGCAGATCAAGTAGCAACATAAAGTCTCCATCGTGTTGTTAAGGAGAGGCTTATTCAATTGTTACTAAAGTTCAAAGATGGATGGCACAACATATATTTTCGTCTTGGCTTTGATCGTTGCTCTTCTCCAATAACACATGTTAGCCTCCCCTCCATCTCTCTTACACTCACCTCATTTCTATTACTTTCCCCAATAGACCAGCGGAGGTGGCCAAATTACGCTTGTCACATCTTTCTCTCTTCACACCCTTCTTCCTACGGACTGTAAGCTCGACCATGATTATTTTCTTTGCTTTTCAGACCACAAACCTAAATTTTGCCTCAGGGTTGTCAGGATGAAATGGGGAAACTGCAATCTATCCTCCAAGTCTACTTTCATATACCATGGTTGGTCCCCATTTAGTGGACTGTTTGTCATTTTTGCTCTCATCGGTGGCTTTTCCCCTTCCTTCATGAATTTGATTGCTCTTGTTTTCCCCTGTTGATGGTATTTCTTGAATCTTTCCTTTTTCAGAGTGTGAGCGAGTGTTGCAAGCACCTTGTCATGGAGCCACATTTTATCTCCCTTAAGTAAATGCTATTTTGCATCTTGGCAAGATGTGTGCCAGGGTGCCCCTTTCTCCAAACGTGTACACAGCTAGAGTCCTTTCAGAGCCCATCTGTGCAGGTTTGTTGGATTTAGGAGTCTGTCGTACACCTCTAACAGAAAGCGATGCGGAAAGGTTTCAGTCTTCAAACGCTTGTCATTTTGACTTTCCTTTTAGGAAGGTCCCATTTAGCCCAGGCTCCTTGGGATACCAGGCTTACAGCTCTTGACCTTCCTTCCTCCCCGTGCCGAGCTTCTGCCGTACCTCACCATGCTTTCAATCTGTGCGACCGTGATGCTGACCGCCGTCTTTCACCCGGAGCTTGTGGTTTACCGATATATTTGACGCGCTCATCCTGGGAGTTCCTGTACATTATTACCATTTTACTCTTTGCAACCTTGATTTCCTCTTCCACTGGGGCTATCCAGGTTTTATGGACAGGCCAAATAAATGAGGCTTGCGGGGATACCCAGCCACCTTCGGAGGTATTTGTTCTCCTTGCTCTCCACTCTTTCTACTTTTCTCATACACTGTCAATAACCATATGAGTCTTGGAACAATACGAACGGGTGCAGGACGGTTTCGTTGCTCTGCGTGCATCTCGGGTACCCAAGTTGACGGCTTTACCACGCCTGTAGAGTTTATTCCTAACGGATAGTACCGCTCACTAGCTTTCTCAGCACAGGGATTTGTACACATTATCAATAGACTTTAATCGAACATTCTCCGGAACACACCAGCCAGTTGATATTTGTCGACGCTCAGATACATTTACCCATTATCTAAACATAATAAATCATACACTTCATTAGAGAAAAATATCAAGGGCTATGGTGAAAGCAAACGGTAGCCATTTTGAATTGGAAATATATGTAAAATGTTGCATTCAAATTTTGACGCAAAGCCAGCAATTTTGTGGGAGGGGGTAAATCAAGTACATCGATCCCAGTGCATAACTGGTTCTTATTTTATCACCCTTGAAAGAATGAAAAGCAAAGTCAACCTTGGCGGAATTTGGACTCAGCATTTTACCCGGCGAGCGAACAATTCTGTAAGCTCACTGCGATAAATATCCGTAAAATATTGTCAATAGCTATAACAATTAACCTGTGTACCTTCATTGACCAAAACCTAAAAGCTTTTTTATTCTATGATAATATGAATAATGGATAAATATATATGTTGCACCCGGCAGAAGGGATTCGGGTACCGAGTTCATCATGCGGAAATTCCCATTGTTTTCCTTTGGATGGGAAGAGGAAGCACTTTTTCTATCTGGTGACTTTAGTGAACATGATTGTATGGTAGACAAAGCTGGAAAAATATAAAGAAGACATTTTCCTGTCTCTGCAAGTTCTATTTGGAGAAAAAGCTGAAGGTGAAGAGGCCGGTGTTTCCGAAATAGTGAGTGAGTCTAGCGAAGATGACGCAGACGAACGAATATGTTATCGGCATGCACCTGTAAACTGTAGAACAGAGAGTGATCGGAGTATGTCTCTTTAGTACTCAAGGCAAACGTGGATCAACACTCTTCCTTGTTTACCTTCAGGTAAATGGCTGTCCTCCATCAAGGACAAATCTTGTTATTCCTTTTCTACCTTTCTGGCTTTCATATCAGCCCGTAAACATTTTTTTGCAATTCCTTTTTGTAATGTAGTATCATCTGTCGCCCTTGAGGCAACTAAAGAAATCATCATCATCATCATCATCATCATCATCATCATCATCATCATCATCATCATCATCATCCTTATTATTATTATTATTATTATTATTATTATTATTATTATTATTATTATTATTATTATTATTCGGCTAACTCAAATCCTATTTGTATATCTAAGGAAAGCTTTTCTCTGTTCTCACTTTCTTTCATTCTCCAAGTGTTTAAAACCAACTTAAGCCTTCTTTAAAGCAACTTAATCCATTAAAGATCATACTGGATTCCAGTGCAAGAGAATAAAACAAATAATTGACTGCAAGACAAAATTTTTGACAAAATAAAAGCAAGATTTATAAATAAATATAAATACGATGTTTATTCAGGTTTTAAGCGGGACTGTCTCCTTTTCTCCATTCTCCCCTCCTTACTCTCTTCTCATTTCTCTCATACTTTACTTTTTTGTCATCCTGTTTCTACATTTCCCCCTCTCCTCTCTGTTTCTATCTTTCTGTTTCTCTTTCCGACTCACTCACGCTTTTCTCACATCTTTCTCTTTGTTTTTTCTATCTCTGTCTCTGTCTCTACCTCTCACTCTCTGTTTTTCTTCCGTTATATTGATGTTCTCTTTCTATTTCTTTTTCTGCTACCCCACCCTTTCATTTTTTCTCTCAGCCTGTCTTTGGGTGCTTGCTTATCTATCTATCTATCTATCTATCTATCTATCTATCTATCTATCTATCTATCTATTTATCTGCTTATCTGTCTGCCTGTCTGTCTGCCTGTCTGTCTGTTTGTCTGTCTGCCTGTCTATCTATCTATCTATCTATCTATCTATCTATCTATCTATCTATCTATCTATCAAAATCGTTTTTACTCTCCTTACAGTTACACTTCTCCAACATCAGTCCCTCTTCTTTCATCATATTTACCATTCTAGTCTTTTCTTCTAAATTTATCCATATGTATAAATATGGCGGTTCTTTTTCTTCGCTTATATAATTTTTCGTATTTCATCCCTTTTTCATCTACATTTTTTTCATCTTTCTCTTTCATTGCATAACGTTTTTCCTTCTTTCGATTCTTCTATTCTTCTCTCCCCCTCTCTCTCTCCCTCTCTCTCTTCATCTCTCTCTCTTTCTTCCTCTTTCTCGTACGCTTTCTTTAGCTCTTTCTTCCTCTGTAACTAATTTCCATCTTTCTCTCTAGTTTTCCCTCATCACATCATTCGCTTCCCCTTACTTTATTTTATTCTATAACTGTACACTTCAAGTATTTACATTTTCTTTCTTGGCCTGTGTTTTTCGTTCTTTCTTACAGTTTTTCTTCTTTCTTTCTTTTTAACATCTTTCGTCTTTTTCTTCCACTTGATATTTCTTCCCTTTTCACTTTGTGCCTTTCCTTCTTTTCGTTTATCTTTCCTTTTTCTTTCACTCTTTCTTTCTTTCTTTCTTTCTTTCGCTCTTTATTTCTTTCTTTCTTTCTTTCTTTCTTTCTCTCTTTCTTGCTTTCTTTCTTTCTTTCGCTCTTTCTTTCTGTCTCTCTCTCTCTCTCACTCTGTCTTTCTTTCTTTTTTTTCTTTCCTTCTTCATTCAATTTCCCTTCGTTTTCCTTTCAGCCCCCCACCCCCGATACTCTCGATTTTTCTTTCTTTGATAATTTTCTTATGATTTCTTCTTATAATTTTCTTTTCTCATACCTTCTACCTTTTCATCCATTCTTACTTTCTTTCCAAAGTGATTTTGTCCTGTCTTACTTTCTTTTTGACTTTCTAGATTTCTATCTTTTTTTCTTTACATCATTCTTATTTATCATTGCGCTTTCTTTTCCCTCCTTTCATTGTATCTTCTCTGAGGTTATTTTGTGCAGAATCGTTCTGACAAGAGGTAACATCACTGAAACCTTTGACTATGGCATGATTGAATCTGTGCTTTACATCATTTTATTTATGCCGTCCTTGTTGCTGTGGTTTCACCCCAGGCTAGAGATGTTCAAACATATCTAAAACAAAAAGACTTTCCATAAACTCATCTTTTACGCAGACATTGTGTGTCTAGTTCTACATTATTCACGGTATCTGTTCTTTTTAAGATGGTAGAATCTGACTTTCTGATATTTCGTTGCTATTTTCAGCATGTCAAATGAACATAAATGCATTCCGGTTGTCTTTTTAGGGATATCTTGAGCTCCATATCTAATGTATCATTTCAGTTTTAGAAATATCTCGAATGTGGAACATGAAAACAGAAACAATAACTGTAATAATCCTTTCTACTGGAAACACAAGGCAGAATTATTGTTTTTCACTGGATGGTAAATGAACAAGCAAGACCAGATAGAAACGCAAGGAAAATAATGACAGTATTTAGATACACCACCAAAAATCTGATATAGAAAAATGATTTATATTACACAAAATTAAAGTCAGTAAAGGCTTTATACAACTAGAAAAGTACTATAACATACCACCTGTAGGACTATGAAGTGCCTAATTTATAATCAAGATACAAATAACTATAAAACGAGTGAAACGAACAATGGTTTTGTCTTCTAAGCTGAAAAATACAAAGCAGAAGCTATAATAACTGTAAGGCTAAACAGGCAAAGCTTCAACTACAGAATGCTGTAATAAAAGATCGCGCGAAAATCCACAGTATAACAAATACTGGATTAAGCTGAACAGAATAAAAATAGACAAAGATCTTACCACTGACTGAGAAATGTGGGTCTCAGAGAAGAGATTGAAGGCTTCTTAACTGCGAGACAAGATCAAAGCCTTCCCACCAGAAACCAAAAAAAAAAAAAAAAAAAAAAAATAATAATAATAATAATAATAATAATAATAATAATAATAATAACAATAATAAATAAATAAATAAATAAATAAATAACATAATGAAGTAGAATGCAATGAGCAACAGCAGAATTAGATGATGGTGAAAAAACACTAAAATATATTCTGGCTAGACAGTGTTAGCCAAGATAGAATATCTCTATCGACGTGGCAGATTTGGAACTTACATACACTGGAAGTAGGGCCAGCTCTAAGGCATACCCAACAAAAGCACTCAGAAAATGACAAAATAACCATACTCTGGAATATGCTAATACACAGATAGGGAGATCAAGGCTAATTGGTGAGATATTGTTGTCAAGAACAACCAAGAAAGAAAGAAAACTAAAACTTCCAAGTCGACATATCAGTTTCGGCAGTTGACAGTGTGTCTCTAAAAAAAAAAAAATGAAGAAACTACCGAAATACAAAGATCTGGAAATAGAAATATCTCGAATGTGGAACATGAAAACAGAAACAATCCCTGTAATAATCCTTTCTACTGGAAGCACACGGCTTCAAATTTGTGGGAAGGGATTAAGTCGACTACATCGACAAGGGGCTACACACAGAGGGGACAAACAAGGACAGACAAACGGATTAAATCGACTACATCGACCCCAGTGCGTTACTGGTACTTATTTAATCGAACCCGAAGGGATGACAGGCAAAGTCAACCCAGGCGGAATTTGAACTCAGAACGTATCGGCAGACGAAATACCTATTTCGTTATTGCCCACAAGGGGCTAAACATAGAGGGAACAAACAAGAACAGACGAATGGATTAAGTCGATTACATCGACCCCAGTGCGTAACTGGTACTTAATTTATCGACCCCGAAAGGATGAAAGGCAAAGTCGACCTCGGCGGAATTTGAACTCAGAACGTAACGGCAGACGAAATACCGCTAAGCATTTCGCCCGGTGTGCTAATGATTCTTATTTCTTTACTGCCCTCAAGGGGCTACACACAGAGGGGACAAACAAGGACAGACAAACGGATTAAGTCGATTATATCGATCCCAGCGCGTAACTGGTACCTATTTAACCGACCTCGAAAGAATGAAAGGCAAAGTCGAGCTCGGCAGAATTTGAACTCAGAAAGTAGCGGCAGACGAAATACTGCTAAGCATTTCGCCCGGTGTGCTAACGATTCTGCCAGCTCGCTGTCTTAACAATCCCTGTAATAATAAGTGCTTTATGAATGATCTAAAAACATGCAGGCAAATATATAACTTAAACCCCAGCACGTACGAATATATATATAACATATAGAAAAAAAAAGCAGTGCTAGGCACAGCACACATAACTGCACTTGATGCTGTAATGAAAACACGCAATATAATTAAAACCTCAGAACACCAGCAGTAGTAGTAATAATAATAATAATAATAATAATAATAATAATAATAATAATAATAATAATAATAATAATAATTGGAAGTGTTATCATGTACATTGTTTTGTTTTGGTATAAAAAGATGGGTTAGAACAAATATTCTGCTTAATACCACAGATTTGCTTGTCAATTATTTGACCTTAACCAGTTGAGCATGACCCTTGGTGGCTGACGATATATTCATCTCTGATCATGAGCAGAAGTAGTGGGGGAGCATCATAGCCATGTGTCGAGAGGAATTCTTTCGGGTCTGAATAATTCACCTTTGGAAACATGGGTGTTTTGCTCAACATCAATAAAAGAAAAACCTTATTCAGGGACCTTTTGAGCGTGATGGGCTACTCGACCTGAAGAAAATTCTAACTGCGAGGTCATGCGCTGTTTATCTTGATATGAGATCACCATGTCTCGTACATATGGTTGTGAGGCACGTGCCTGGTATATCAGACGAGTAGTCATGATGGGTCAACTGGGCTTCGTATATTTTACCCCAGTGTCACTTTGATGGCATGCACTGCTCTCTCACTCAATAATGATAATAATAATAATAATAATAAAAATAATAATAATAATAATAATAATAATAATGGTGATGATGATGATGATGATGATGATGATGATGATGATGATGATGATAGTTTCTGATTTACGGGCAAACACAAAGCCAGCAAATTTAAAGAATAAGGAGTATATCGATACCATCGAAACCAGCTCTTGATTGGTACTTTATTTTATCGACCCCAGAAATAAGAACAACATCATCAAGAGCAACAACAGAAAAACGACAACAGCAAGAAGAAGAAGAAGAAGAAGAAGAAGAAAGAAAGAGAAGAATAATAAGAAGGAATACTTTTTGTAGAAGGAAGTCGAATGCATGTCAGTGGAGTACCTAACCAATTCGATATAGTTAGTTGCTTCGTAAAGCCAACGGCTGTTTCGTCATCGGGACTTTTAATATAATAGCCGTCTAATTGGGCAGCAAAGAAACGTGTCGCTTTCCCATGTACTGCTTAACAATAAAGAGGCTCAGACATTGCCTTTGGGAAAGGAGGAAAAGGAAAGGGCTGTTTCTCTTTCCTCTGCCCTTTATTGATTTCATGCCGTGTCACAGTGTTTAGCTTCTGCTAAAATATTTGTCAGCTTATTTATGCCTTTTGTACAGAATTTTCTTCCTTGGCTGACATTACCGACGCCATCACAATCATTATCGTCGTCGCCGCCGTCGTTGTCTTCATATTCTTTATCTATCTTTCCATTTGTTCCTCCATTCTCTTCATCATAGTCAACTCTTCTTTCAGTTTCTTTTTCGCCCGTCTCGTCTTCGTTCTTCAGTCATACATGTACACAAACGCTGGCGTGCGTGCGCCCAAATGCAGACACGTCGACAAACACACACACACACACACACAAACAAACAAAACCTGCGCAAACACGTGCATATATATATATATA
>NC_068985.1:24221032-24221534 GCF_001194135.2 Octopus bimaculoides
AGCGGTATTTCGTCTGTTTTTACGTCCTGAGTTCAAATTCCGCCGGGGTCGACTTTGCTTTTTATCCTATTAGGGTCGATAAATTAAGTACCAGTTGCGCACTCGGGTTGATCTAATCAACTGCGTGTATTTCAAAAGACCAGCCTTGTCACACTCTGTGTCACGCTGAATCTCCCTGACAACTACGTTAAGGGTACATGTGACTGTGGAGTACTCAGCCACTTGCACGTTAACTTCACGAGCATGCTGCCCCGTTGATCGGATAAACTGGAACCCTCGTCGTCGTAACCGACGGAGTGCCACGACATATATATATGTGTGTGTGTGTATAGTATATATATTACGTAATGTATATGTATGTATGTACGTATGTATGTATGTACCTATCTATCCATCTCCTCCTGTCTCTTTCTCTCTATATATACATACATACATATATATATACATACATATATATATATATATATATATATATATATATATATATATATATATATATATA
>NC_068985.1:24226964-24231117 GCF_001194135.2 Octopus bimaculoides
TATATATATATATATATATATATATATATATATATATATATATATATACCTGCTGATTCGGAAGACTACTACGGATCCCTAGTTCCAGCCTCAGCTGTAAGCTTGGAAACTAACGGATAACCAATTATAGCACTTACACAGCGCACCTTTTCGTTTAAATCACCAATGAACTAAAACCCCTCATATTCTATATATATATATATATATATACAGACAGAGAGGGAGAGAAAGAAAAGAGAAGTGCTATGGTAATCTAAAAAGTGATGCTCCGAAAAAATCAGTTATCAGGTAAATTCCCGGTCCTGTTGGTGTCAACTAGGAAGGTTTTTTAATGTAGCGTATGTTTAACATAATCAGTAATGGCATGTTAATTAGAGTTTGAGATTGACTCTTTATTTATTTTTTAAAATTTATTTTGTTATTGTCATACGTTATTTATAAATAAAACATTTTATTGTTGGTGTCATAACTTGGCCGATACCGGTAAATGTCAGATTATCGCATATATTTACCCTTGTTTGCATCAACCGGTCTATCGAGTTGCGTCACTTTATAAAAACTAGAGTAGCTGTTCGTTAAATAGGACAGGATAAAATATATAAGAAGCTGAAATAAGCCCTGATATCGAGATGATAGCGTAAAATCGTAAAATAATAAAGGATTAATGTGTAGCCATAGATTACATATATATGTAAGTACATACCTACACACACGCGCGCACACACACACACATATATACACGCACACAAACACACACACACGCATATATACATACATATATATTTATACACACACAAACACACACATACATACATATATATATATATATATATATATATATATATATATATATATATATATATATATATATATATATATATATATATATATATATACATGCACACACACAAGCATACACACATATATACATATACATACATATATATTTCTACACACACACAAACACACACACATAAACACACACATATATACACGCACAGAAGCGCGCACACACACACACGCATATATACATACATATATATTTATACACACACAAACACACGCATACATACGTATATGTACACGCACAGAAACACACACACATATATACATATACATACATATATATTTATGCACACACACAAACACACACACACACATATACACAAACATATATATTCGGGAATATGCACATCCATATATCGTTCTCAGAATCCCAAAATAACAATAATCGACGTATATTTAATGTAACTGTACAGGCAAAGTCATCTTGGTTTTTGATGTGATTGTTAAACAAAATATTCGCTATGTTTAAGCTCACTCATTGTATTATGAAGGTTCCTTGGACTTTTATTCCAAAGAAATTTCTTTTCATGTCGTCTGATGCTACTCTTCGTTCTCGACTGTTGCTGTTGTTGTTGTTTGTTGTTGTTCTCTTCGCCATTATCGTTTCTTAGTTATCGTTGTTTGCTATTGTTGTTGTCATTGTCGTTAATGTCAACGCCACGAACGCTTACGAATTTTATAGGACAGTTTTAAAAAAGGTCGGCTGTAAAATCAGTCGAAGTCACTCTTTTATTTTATTTTATTTTATTTTTGTTCTTCATTTGTCTGTTGGGAACTTAACGAGTTCCTTAGATCTTCGTAATTGAAGGTAGGAACAGTAAGGACGTCAGACATTCCCTTTCATCTGGAAATCTCTCAAAAAGCATCTTGTATGTAGAAATTCTTTTCTTCTGGTACACATCTCAAGCCATCGCTGTTTTAGTTATCTAGCGTCTTTATCTTTCATCTTAGAAATTCTTTAATTCTTTGATATACTTCTAATTCTCTTACATTATATTTGTCATTTGCTTGATTCTTTCTATCTCTATGTCTATCTGCCTGTCTGACTATTCATCTACCTGTCTTCATCGCTACACAAACACTTATGAATGTATTTACGCACGCACACACGCACACACGCATGTTTATATGATATTACATATGTGTATATATATATGTGTGTGTGTGTGTGTGTGTGTGTGTGTGTGTGTGTGTGTGTGTGTGTGTGTGTGTGTGTGTGTATGCACCACACAAATACACACACACAACACATATACATATGTATGACAGGTTACCACACAGTTTCCCTTTACGAAAGTCACAACGCATTGATTGGCCCAGGGATATAGTAGAAGATACTTGCCCAAAATGCTGCTCAGCAGGACTGAACCTGAAACCACATGGTCACAAAACGAGTTTGTTAAAAATTTACCTGAGCCTTCATTGCATTGAGGTCAACTTATATTAAAATTCAGAACTGGTAATATAGTGCTTTACATAGTGTGTACTCCTTAAAGTTGGTAAACAAATTTCTCGTCTCAAGTTGTGTCTTTGAGCAAGAAAATATCTTTCACGTTACTCCTGTCTATTCATCTGTAAATAACTATCAACCGGCTAATGGTGCAGCTCTCCTTCCAATTGCCATATCCTGAATGTGTTGCTGGATCGAGGGAAAAGGGTCCGAAGAATATTTATGTCTGCTCAAGACTGCATAGGTACTTAATAACAATAGATTTGCGAGTGAAGGCTGGCTATATATAACTGAGAAAATGCGTTTTAGTTGCATTAATAGAGTAATGATACAGAGCATCTTTCTAAAAGATATAAATTGTTGGTCAATGAGTCTACTAAAACGCTAATGGCTTTGAGATGTAGTTTATGATATTTAGACTAGCCTATCAGAAGCGCAGTTCTATATTTGGAAGCAATATTCTCTTGTGAGTATCACCTAATTTTGTAGCGCCTTAATTTATTTATTTGCGTCAGATTTTACCCAGGATGAATTCAGCTGTTTTCAACCGGTGAATCTTACAGAAATCAACCTTGCCTTAGCAACACAGACGTCCATCTTGGAGATTATTAACCAGTTACGATTTCAACAGTGAACATCATACACATGACTTCCAGATATCGATTTGGAATTTGATGTAATCATACTAATCTTCACAAGTAACTGTCTGCGATGACATTTACGCCGTCCTGCGAAAGGTTTTCACTCAAGTACATCGCATACGAGTTTTCTCTGCGGAGAACGGAATTTGAAGTAGATTGTGGTCCATAAAAGAAAGCTAGTTTTGGGACGCAGGTTTTGCTATATTGTGAAAAATAGATTATTAGTATTCGTAGCTAGTTGGTGGGTTTTTTTTTCCTGTATACAGTTAAAGACTAGAGAAAATTAGTTTTCCTGGTACGCGGTGACGCATTTTTGTGTTGTTGAAGGCGACACGATTATCTAATTTCTCAAACATATAATTGTTTTAAAGTTTGACCTAAGGTGAGCTATTTTAGGGGAAGTGGGGGTTAGTCGTTCACATTGATTTTAGTGTTCAACTGGTGCATATTTTATCGAACCCGAAAGGATGAAAGGTAAAGCCAACTTCGATGGGATTTAAACTCAGAACATAAAGAGCCAGAAAAATAATATCATTTGCCTTTACATTTGAATTGCAATGTGCTAGCTCATTGTGTTTGTAAGTAATGTGGTATATCCGTCATTTACTAAAATATATTTTCATATTTATCATACAAAATTTATCATCAGACAGAGAATATAATCGAATATGGTGATATTTCAATTTTAAAATATCAGCCATTTTTACGAGTCCATATTTCTTTGTTATATGCATTTATATACTGATTTCGTAGAGAGTGACGAGGCACTGGGTTTTTAGAAATTCATTATGTCACCGATTTTTTTTTTAAAGTTATAACATCACTTTCTACACTGGATCTGTACTTTCCAAAAGCTATTTTTTACCTACGATAACGGCACCGAGTTCAACATTGTCGTTTGCTTTGTTTACTTCGTTGAATAACGACTAATATTATTATCATCTCATTTTGTCAAAGATTCAATTTCACTTAAACATATAATATTTAGTTGGACGCCTGCGTTACTGTATTCTTCTGCGTCATTAGCTACGAACACCATATCTTATGACATCCTTTATAGCCCAATGTGTTTTCCTCACATGTTTAGGAGGAGGCTGTTCTTCCTGGACTAATTCAACAGCGGTAGGTCTTCACACGTCCGGGTGTGATTAAGCGTACTATGACTTTACACGAATATCTACCTATCTATCTATCTATCTATCTATCTATCTATCTA
>NC_068985.1:24231374-24232562 GCF_001194135.2 Octopus bimaculoides
GCAATCTCAGGGGATTAAGGTACATTTTAAAAATAACGTCGACCACTAACGTGGACAATTAATGCGCTAGAAATAGATCACATTTTGTGTCTATTAAGACCTAAAAAGTTCTCAACATGAAATATAGCAGCATACCAAAAACGTGAGCGGGCAAGACATTTAAAATCACATAAAAAAATCATTATTAAACAGGAACCAGGTTTCGGATTTAACAAATTCTTACCATTTGTCTATTCCTCATCAGCCTGATTTGTAATGTAGCAGTAATTTTCAGAATCCTATACATAGTTGCCCATATATATATATATATATATATATATATATATATATATACACGCACACATATCTGCGTATATATACGTATTATTTGTATCTATATGTATGTATACTTATATAGATACACATTTGTATGTACGTGTTGTGTCACTATGCATGCAACCATGAAGACCTGTATGAGTATCACTGAGCAGCTAGCTATGTATGCGTGCATGTGTGTATCCATGTGTGTTATCCGTGTGTGTATGCCAGCGTGCGTATTTCAGTGTGTGTATGCGCATGCATCCTTGGAGGGAAGCATTACTCAAGATGTGCGTCTGCACGCATAAATATGGATGGCTGCGCTGACGTCAGAAAATATATACGGCTAAAACCAAGCAGAAATTTTGTCGTTGCTTAATGAAGTCGTGTCCCAGGGCTGTTCGCTTAAATTGAGGTAATTCTTTGCTTGATTACTGAAAAAAAAAACAAAAAAAAAACAAAGAAATTTTTGAAAAATCTTATTTTTATTTCGTAAAGCAGACATAACCATTCGCCCTTTCTTAAAAATATGCCCCACCATCCCTGAAAAAATAAATGAATAACAATTGGGCTAAACATTCTAATTAAGCATCCTCGTTTGGTCTTGGTTCTCTTTCTACGCTACTTCGGTGTTTTTTTTAATATTTTTTTTTTGTTTTGTTTTTGCATATTTCTTTTCGTAAATTATTTTGTATAGTTTTAGCCTCTTTTGCATATATTTGTCATCGTTCTCCTGTTATATGTGCGAGTGTGAGTGTGTGTATCTGTGTGTGTATGTATGCACACGTATACATATATATGCATGTATTTATATCTATCTATCTATCTATCTATCTATCTACTTATACGCACACACACACACACACACACACACAGATGTATGTAGAAACT
>NC_068985.1:24234373-24235597 GCF_001194135.2 Octopus bimaculoides
AATTCCATTTTAAAATCATTTTGGAATCTAGTTTCTTTTATTTTTTTCTAGTTAATTTTTGTTAATTTTTGTTTATTTTCAGATCATTAAAATGGAATGTCAAGTTAAGAAAAACGTGCATTTTCGACACCTCCTTTTTGCTTTTAATCAAGGTTTTAAGGCCGCAAAATCTGCTCGTGACATTTGTGTTGTGTATGGAGAGGGTGCCATAGCTGAAAGAACCGCTCGTGATTGGTATGCCAAGTTCAAAAATGGAAATTTTGACCCCAAAGACGCACCTCGTTCTGGCCGTCCAGTTGAGTTCGATAAAAAGCGATTAAACCAACTTTTGCACAAAAATTATCGTCAAGCAAGGGAACTGGCAGAGAAAATAGAATGCTCCCACACTGATATAGAGAGGTATTTTCACTCGATGGGAAAGGTTCAGAAGTATGGAGCGTGGGTTCCGCATGCTTTAAGTGACAACAACAAAAATCAATGAGCCACAATTTCCGCTGGTTTGCTTGCTCGTCACCGCTCAACTCGTGGACACAAGCAACGATTTCTTTACCGAATCGTTACTGGCAACGAAAAATGGTGCCTGTACATCAGTATGAAGCAGCGTAGGGAATGGCTTAGCCCTGGTAAACAAGCGACACCGCGCGTGAAACAAGATTTTCATCCGCGTAAAACGATGTTGTGCGTATCGTGGGACTGGGAAGGAATTATCCATTACGAATTACTTGAACGGAACCAAACGGTCAACGTGGAACTCTATTTTCAACAGATAGAACGTCTCAACACTCAATACGGCTATTCAAGAGAAAAGACCTAATTGGCAGCATGGAGTTCTTCTGCTGCACGACAACGCCCGCCCTCATATTGCCAATATGACCAAGGAAGCCATTCAAACGCATGGCTGGGAAGTGTTGCCACAACCACCGTACTCTCCTGATTTGGTACCAACCGATTTCCACCTACCTCTTTCGATCTCTTTCAAAAGCTATGCACGGAATTTCGTTCAATACTGATGCAGAATTGAGAGCTTGGTTGGATCAATTTTTCGAGTCGAAATCGGGTGATTTCTACCAACGAGGTATTGAAAATCTTGTCGAACTTTGAGAAGAAGTTGTAAACAACAAGGCTGAATACATTATTGATTAATTAGTTGTTGTTTTTTATTAAAGCTTTTAAAAAAATTTAATCTAAAAAAACGGCGAGAACTTAGTTGCCAACCCAATATAT
>NC_068985.1:24236274-24237253 GCF_001194135.2 Octopus bimaculoides
CACGCTGGTGCTATTTTCGTGCCACCGGCACGGAAGCCAGACAGCTGCTCTGGCAACGATCGCGCTCGGATGGTGCTCTTAGTGCTCCACTGGTACAGGTGCCATCACGATTGCGCTTTCGCTTGTCCCAACAGGTCTTTGCAAGCCGAGTTTAGTGTTCCTACAAATTTAGTTCGATTTCGATTTCACTTGCCTCACCATGTCTTCGCAAGTGGAGTTTAGTGTCCAATGAAGGAATGTTACGCGTAAGTGGGCTGGCTACATCCCTGGCAGAGGCCTTGGATTTTGGTCTCTTTTGGCGTGCCGGGTCTTCTCACGCACAGCATATTTCCAAAGGTCACGGTCACAAGTCATTGCTTTGGTGAGGCCTAATGTTCGGAGGTCGTGCTTTACCACCTCATCCCAGGTCTTCCTAGGCCTTCATAGGCCTGGCCATTTTTTTTTTTCAAATAAACACACGCACTATATATTCGTTCTTCATTCGTTTATTACTCTTCTTGTTCTAACTTATTTCCATTGTCCGGAAATCTTTCACCACACATCTGTGACCTCTTCGGTGTCACTTTCCGTCTTCGCCTGTGCTCTTTCTCTGCTTAACACAAATTCAAAAACATATACATATGTAAGTAATATTCGTAGCCACTTTAACATGGCAGTTCGTTCGAGAGGACACTACTGCGATTTTTTAACCCCAAGAGGACAACTCCTCCAGCTGGTTAACGATGCACAGCAGCATCCGATAAAACTGCGAGCAGGGGAGCGAACTCCTACTATCTCCTAGAGGCAGGACCGGTAGACTAGTCCTGGATTGGGGCTATTTCTGCCACTCTTCAGTACTGGACACCTCGTCTGCTAGAGATGACAGCAGCTCGCCTCTGCACGCAATCTATCTATCTATCTATCTATCTATCTATCTATCTATCTATCTATCTATCTATCTATCTATCTATATATATATATATATATATATATATATATA
>NC_068985.1:24237997-24240464 GCF_001194135.2 Octopus bimaculoides
TTTAGTGCAGTGTTCTTCTGATTCTGTGGCTGCACGGTTTTAATAAATTCTTCTGAGAGACTAAAAATAAATGACCAATGCATTGTTATGTTACAAATATATCATCCGCAGCCACAATAACAGCAACAGCTGTATTGTAGCAGTAACAACAATACCGCAGCAGTAGCAGTAACATCAGCAACAACAATAGCAGTAGTGCCAGCAGTAGGAATGCAGCAACGATGGCATAGACTAGCAACAGCAGCTGTAGCAATATAGAAAACCAAAGAAGCAGCATCAAAACAGCAGAGGCGGTAACAACAGTAGTATACCAGCAGTAGGATAGCAGCAGTATTGGCAATATAGGAACCTTTGCAGGAATAGTAGCCAGAACAGTAGTAAAAGAGCCACAGCACTAATAACAGCAGGAGCAATAGTAACAAGACTATCAGTAAGAGCACAATAGAAGCAGGATAGCAGTCGATAAACAGCAACGACTGCAGCAGGATAGCAGTCGATAAACAGTAACGACTGCAGCAGGATAGCAGCAACGGCATCGGAAATATCATCAACAACGGCGTAGTAACTGCAATGACAGCTGTATAACTTCAACAACATTAGCAGCAGACTGACAGAGGGAATAACAAAACAACAACAACAACAACAACAACAGCATTCGTATAAAAGCAGCAGGAACAGTAGAGCAGGAGGACAGCAGCAGTATCGGCTAGAAAGCGGCTACGGCAGCAGCAGTAAGATTACTGCAATAACAGCAGCAGGATAGCTGCAATAACAGACGTATAGAAGCAGTTGTAGCAGTAGGATAGGAGTAACAGCAGCAGCAGGCCGATAGAAGTAACAACAAAATTGACGAAATTGTTAAATCATTGAATGAAATTGTTAAATCATTGAACGGCTGTATATGGTGGCGTTGGGTTTTATCAGAATTGGCAAAATGTCTAAATATCAAATAGCGTTAACTCTGTCAACTAGTCAGCAAATTAAACAATGTATACATATGTTATTTAACTCCAACTAGTGCTTGATCCAGCCGGTTGATAACCTAAATCAACCCGGCTGTTGCTAACCTAAATCAACCCGGCTGTTGCTAACCTATAATTTTAGGAAGAGGGTTGCAACATTATTTAACGTGTCCTAATGTTGATAGAGACGGTAGCATGTGATTTGAGTAAGAATTAGTTACTATATTTAGCAGTTGGAGTGACTGTTTAGAGGATCCATCATTGTCACAGGGTAGATGCATTTCACTGTTATAGTTGATAGATAAACAGTATAAGTGGATAACGTTCCATTGGCAGGGAATGCAAACTGTCATACGTTAGAATGTGCCAGAACGAGTGTTCCCTGTATTTGTTCTGGCTTGAAATCCCGCCAAGACCAACTTGCCGTCTTTTGGGTCACTGAAAATATACTAATCCAGAGCAATGGATTAGTAGGACTGTACGAATGTCAAATTGATGTCTTAGCGTTCTGAGATCAAATTCCACTGTGGACTATTTAGTTTATAGATTTGATCAATCGTCCAGTTTTAACACCATCATCTGGCACCTTGTGTACCTTTAATGGAGCAGGTAGCTTGTAGTGTAGAGTATGTGACGGCCCCTTAAAAGTGTCGCCCAAGTTGGACCGCCCAGCCTGCTGGCTACGCTACTGATTCAGGCTAGGTCATCGGTTTGAGAATACCTTCCTCCAACTCCATCAAGCAGTCTGAAAGACCTTGAAAAGGATCATGGACACTGACGACACTCGTGAATAAAAAAATAAGCTCAAGAAAACTCTAGTGAAGAAAAAATACAAAATTTAAGGACGCAATCCTGCAAGAAGAACATGAAAATTATGGATCTTCTCAGATCCAGAACGCTCTGAAGCGTACGTTATTTCTCTACTTTATCTCATCTTGCCTGGTCACTAATCATTGTTATACGTCTAGACAGAAGGTATCGGTCTTGCGCATCTGAAGGTATCATGTTAAGAATTATAAACAACAGCAGTAAAAGAAACTGTGTGATAGAAGGCGTCATGGTACCAGGAATGGTGTGAACAGAAACAATACTTTAATAACAGAACTACTAGCTTTGGAATTAAATACATACCTCATTGAAAGAATACATGAGAGTCAGACATGCATATAGACAGACAGGAAAACAGACTGAGAATTAAACCGATCTATTGATAGCTAAATAAACAGATAGATTGATAGATAGGTTTCTTTATTAGCCACACAGGGCTCAACACAGAGGGGACAAAATACAAATGTAGAGTTTTTCTTTTCGAGGGGGTTGAAAACAAAGCAGAAAAAAAAAACAAAAGTGGGGACAACGATGAAAAAAAAACATCGCAAAACGTTTGGGGTATTTACAAAAAATACGAAATAATACAAAAAATTCCCAATAAATGGGGAGGTTATCCGTGGAAAGAAAAACCTACGAAAAGACCACGGTAACCTCGGTCTTTAGCGTTACAGTTT
>NC_068985.1:24246143-24247792 GCF_001194135.2 Octopus bimaculoides
ATAGATAGATAGATAGATAGATAGATAGATAGATAGATAGATAGATAGATAGACAGAAAGCTAGCTAAATAAATAGATAGATAGATAGATAGATAGAGAGAGAGAGAGAGAGAGAGAGAGAGAGAGAGAGAGAGAGAGAGGCAGTAGACAGACTGATAGAGAGAAAAGAAGATGAGGCGGAAAAGATGGGACAGCCTTCACTTACTTTGAGAAAGCACATAGAAAACGCACGTTTTCTAAGAGTACGAGGCCGAGACAAATCTATCGGTGGGAAAAGATGATGCAGAAAAGAAGTTACAATAATAATAATAATAATAATAATAATAATAATAATAATGATGATGATGATGATGATGATGATGATTTCATTTATTTGCCACGTGGGCGAAAGATGAGGGGGAGAATACAGAGACAGACAGTGTGGGAGTTTACATATAATAATGAAAGGATAAATAAAAAAATATACAATAAGTAGGGGAGGATGATAGAGATGTAGCCCTCGTCGTACTGGAACGCCTCTAGGGATAATAGGGGAACCTCACCGTCCGAGATCTCCCTGAACCCTATGAGCAAGTGCCCTCTCCAATTCCTTCTGTCTGACTCACAGGTCTACACTTAGAGAGGTACCATCCACTCTTGCCATTTTCACAACTTCCACCCACCTTTCGATAATATTAATAAAAATTACTACTACTACTACTACTACTACTACTACTACTACTACTACTACTACTACTACTACTACAATAATAGTAAAAGCGGTAATAGTAGTGTTAATAATGGAAAGAAAGTAGACTTTTTTGTGACATAACCGAACATCATTACAGAGATATTTGTGCGCATGTTTACTTGGTTGTTTATTATCGTTAGAAATAGGATGGTGGGAAATCTTATCGATAAGAGAAATGAAGCATTTCTGGCGGGCACAAATCGCAGGGACCGTTATAAACGGATGAAGAGCATTGAAGTTTTAACTAATTAGATCGGATTTACTACCATTCAACAATGCCAATGGCATCAAATGAAAACGTCTTTATATTTCAATTGAAAGGGAGAGAGAAAAAAAAATCAGGAAAACTATAAATACGTTTGGAATAAAATATTTTAAAAAATAGAAAGAAAATCTTTAAAAAATAACCCCTTTTCTAAAAGAATAAAATCACCACTACTGAGAAACAAATTTAAACAATAAAGTGTATAGATTTCCAAAAAGGAAACCAAGAAATTTATATCAATAAGTAAAGCGACACAAAAGAAAATCATTGAAAAATAAAAGAAAAATTGTACCGTCTCTTTGGCTGTGACGAAAGAATTATTTCCTTCTGCTGTAGTTTATTTATTTGCTGTCTTTGTCGTATTTTTATTTTACTATTTATTGGTTGTTTGTTTGTTTGTTTATATTTTCTTGGACTCATTCCCAGGATTAATAGTCTAGTATAATGATGTGATTGATACATTTACCAAATGAGAGGAAAATAGAAAAGAAAAGAAAACTAGTTCCATAGCATCTTGTGTGTGTGTGTGTGTGTGTATATATATGTATATATACAGACATACATACATATATACATACACACATGCATACACACGCACACACCGATGTGCACACACATAAATACATATCTATCTATCTATCTATTTATATATAT
>NC_068985.1:24247970-24254232 GCF_001194135.2 Octopus bimaculoides
ATATATATATATATATAGATAGATAGATAGATAGCTAGATAGATAGATAGATAGATAGATAGATAGATAGATAGATAGATAGATAGATATATGTATGAATGCATGTACATATATCATATATGTGCATGCATTCATACGTATATAGGTACATGTCTTCGTTTAGACACATATACATGCATCCATACACATATATATATATTAACATTTTTTTTGTCCCTGTCCAAAGAATTTTAATTGAGTATGAATCAATTTTAGAGATGAAGGAATCTATCAGAAAAATACGCAATTTAAATTGTTTGAATATATTTTAGTATGTTGATTGGTGTGTATAAAAGTATGTATACTGATATGTATATGTTATCTGAAACCACCGACACACAACTACACAAGCATGCACACACAGTGAGAGATTGAGAGAAAAACGTAGAAACCCAAAAGAGAAAGTGAAGGATAGCTAACGTAAATGCAAATTCATGCACACGCGCATCTATATGTGTATGTGTGATGCGTTAATGAAACAATTTGGTTTCGGTTCGGACGTCCTTCTCTCCGTTTTTTCCTTGTCACTTCGATGCACAGAGATGAACTGACGCTACTTTAGCTCTAGCCCAGTGTGAAAATGTAAACCATTGCTTTTGCGTAGCAATAGTTATGCAAAACACTCACAAATACCTATTATTATCTTGTATATATATATATATATGTGTGTGTGTGCGTGTGCGTGTGTGTGCGTGTGTGTGTGTGTGTGTGTGTGTGTATAAAACAGAGATTTTGTGTGTGTGTATGTGTGTGTGTGTGTGTGTGTGTGTGTGTGCGAGTTTATGCGGGATAATTTTAAACGGGAGGAAATAAAATCTAACATTCTTCCAATGTTGCATCTTCTAGTATTGCAGTTACCCACTTCAATGGGGGAAGAAATGCTCATTCCATGTTCAAGCTCCCTCTAAACTTTGCAATGAAAGAATCTCAAGTGTGCAACATTTCCAAAATCTCTGCAATGACAACACTTCTCAAAAAAACTTGCCTCGTTGTTTGGAATGAGTGCACTATTTCACATCGTAGAGCTCTAGAGGTACTTGACTGTACCTTCCAAGACATACAAAAAAACAATAGCACGCTCATGGTTTCGGTTCGGACGTCCTTCTCTCCGTCAAACATTGCCAGTTATCCCTAAAGGATCAAAAGCTGATGAGATCAATGCATGCTTTAAAAACTCGTGTCTTTAGAGACATTTGAAAAAACTTCATCTCAGCAACATGAGAGTATTTCTACAAGGTGATCATACGAGCTTCTTAACATTGGTAATGGGATATTAACGTTCAACTACATGAAATTAAATGCGGTCAAATGATCCTTTCTCTTAGGCATCTTATGGATAAAGTATTTCCTAATTTATCTGTCAAGTACACCGATGTAAACTGGCTATGTGAAAGAGCTATACTGGCTCTAACTAATGAAATGGTTGATAAACTCAATCATGAACTTCTTCGAAAGCTAATAGTTATATCAGATATGACTTTTTGATCAATGGACAACAGTCGATCAAGATCAGGTTATTCAATAACCTGAATTTCTTTACACACTTAAACCCACTGGGATGTCAGCTCATAACTTGACGCTAAAACTGGGTGCACCCATTATGTTGCTTAGGAACCTTTACCCATCTCACCTGTGTAATGGAACTCACTTAATTGTTACTTCCATGAAGCCCCATGTCCTAGATGTAACATTTATAACAGGTAGTCACAAAGGTGAAAATGTCTTAATTCCAAAAATTCCTCTCATACTTACAGATGTTCCATTTGAATTTAAGACAATCCAGTTTCCAGTGAAACTAAGTTTTGGTATTTCAGTTAACACATCTCAGGGTCAATCACAGGGTCAAGTAGTTGGACATGATCTCTCTACTACATGCTTCTTCCATGACAAACTCTATGTTGTTTGCTCGCGAGTTAGAAGCAGCAACAATTTATTCATTTCGATACCCAGAAAAAATTACACAATGAATATTGTTTACCTTGAGGTGCTTCAAGATTCACAGATTTTCATTTCGAAATCCTATTATCATTACAATTCCAGTATATCTTAATAGAATATAGATATTTTGAAATAATTATGAGAATATATCTTTATATTTATTGTTTACAAATCTGAATAAGTACAGCAGTTAGCCGAGCAACGCCGGGTCATTCAGGTAGTATATGTGTGTGTGTTTGTCTGTGTGTTTGTGCTTGTTTATGTGTGGTGTGTGTGTTTGTGTGTGTGTGTGTGCGTGTGTGTGTGTGTGTGTGTGTGTGTGTGTGTGTGTGTGTGTGTGTGTGTGTGCACGTACACAATAACTGCATCCACACACTAAGAGACATATACAGAAGTATAAATTCATGTGCTTGTTTACAGTGAGGACGGTGAAATAAATTTATATTCACACCATACACGCATGATGTACACACACACACACACACACATACACACACACACACACACACGCATACACACACATATATATATACTTGGACACAAGAACCTGTATATATCTGTATGAATATGAATATAAACATATTCACATATACATACACCTGCGATTCTTTCTGTAAAACCTTCACTGAATGTGAAGTCATGTAAGGGCAGTTATAAGTACCGCAGTGATTTTCACTAATTAACGTAATTAACGGAACACACATGCTTCCTTCCCAATGTCAATCGGCCAAACTTTCACAGTTTTTTTTTCAGCAGAATCACTTCTTGCAGATAATTCTTTTAATTAATTGCTTTTTGGCCTCCAGATTTCCAAATACACAAACGCGCACGTAAACACACACAGGCACACTTGCGCACTAGAGGATATATATGTGTATTTTTGCATGGTAATATCCGTGTGTATATGTGGTTGTTCTGTGTGTGTGTGTGTAGTTTCCTGGGTAAAGGAAGTGAGCTATAACAACTTCTTTTGAATCTTCTCTGCCAATGGTCGTCAGGGCTCAGCTGTTGTCTAACTTTTTAATGACCAATTCAACTCAAGGATATTATCGTTAGAAATATACCTAAGTAATGAAAGATGAATTATGTGTGATGCTAAAGGTGACAGATTTTCGAAGTGGTCTTCTCATTAGAGTGAAGCAACTACTTAATGGTGATGATTATAACTGTTGTTGTTGCTATTTCTGCTATTGTCGCTGTAACTGTTGTTAAAGCAGTTAAACACAGGAAAACTCTGATCAAGCATATCCTCAAACATGTAATTTATTTATGGTTATTTTTATTTGTGTCTAATGTGGACCTACGCTCTTCCTCTTCCAAAACAACTGTTTGTGAATTTAGGAAATTTAGCATCAATTTCTTGCACATTAAGCGACCGTGTAGTGGTTTCCTATTGACTTTTATATATTGTTCCCGTCTCTCTCAGTTCAGCAAAAGTAGAGAACTATTTCGGTAGTGATATGTTAAGCTCACCTTCGACTCAGTCTCAACAGTTTGAATCATAACACAAAATAATACCATCTTTTATATTCTTAGATTATGGTTTTACTATGTTACTGGGAAGTTGCTTTTGCAGGTATTTTATGTCCCCTCATCACCTTTATTCTGTCCACTTATCAGGCCTTGCACAAACAGTTCTTCCTACCCAAGACGTTAATGAGTGACAGCCTATAGAATTCACTGGGTGGGCAAGTTTTTCTGCTGACAACTTGCAACAATTTAAGATTCAAGAGAAACATTATTCACGTAACTCATGCTGGAATCGATGGGGGTAGGGGAAGTACTGCGAAAACACCTGGCAAAATCCTTTACCGGTGGGGGTAGGGGAAGTACTGCGAAAACGTCTGGCAAGAGCCTTTTACTAGATTAAATGTGACAAGGGAATCTCCAAAATTTCTCCAGTGCGGACTAGATTCAGATGCTGTATGAAATAAGGCCAGGCGTATAAAATAAACTTTAGATAAAGGCTTTGATAAGCAGAGTTTGCTTAAATGTGTAAGAATGTAAGAAAGAGAGACCGACAGACGGAGGATAAACAGAAAAGACACGGATGTTGAAGAAGTACTTGATGAAATTTAGCGGATGGTAACTTGGACATTATGTTGATTGGTTTGAGGCCCAATAGAGAGAGTGTAGTTTTTATTCAATACTGTCGCAAAGTTGTGAGTTGTATTTAAATATAGGGTATATGTACACTGTATAGTGTCATCAACTAATTAGGCTGTATATAATCAGTGGACATTCTACATTGTTGTGATCGATGCTTAAGTATAACGTACATATGAACCTTATAAAATATCAGTGCCTCTTTAGGTCATATAGGCTCAGTAAACATTCGCCAAACATTGCTAACATTCATCACCATATCTTTATGCTCTTTATGTACTCACCTCAGTCAAAATCTCTATTTATAATTATTTCGTAAGGCAGTACATCGTTTGTCGTTTGCTTCAGGTATGTCCTGTTCGAGCACATTTATAATTAAAGGCATTCCAGCCATGATTATCTGTCTTAATTTCAGTCCCTTAGATGTAACCCTTAATAAGCGACATTACTCATTCCGTAAACCCAATGAAACCCTAAGCTATATCTTTTATCTTTTACTTGTTTCAGTTATTAGATTGCGGCCATGCTGGAGCACCATCTTGAAGAATTTAAGTCGAATGAATCAATCCAGTTGAACCAATCCATTTTAACTCTTCCAAATCATTTTGTTTCATGTCTTCTAAATAACAACTGGTGTTACTCCAGTCAATCCACCTTGATATAGTTTCACTGATTTTCTGCGAGTTACAAGTGTGAATAAATACATGTAACGTAAATAAATACGAAGCTTGTATCTCTTTTTTCTATTTAGTATCATTCTCTCATTAAATTGATAAATAGATGCATAAAATATCATATGTAAAATTAACATTTCTGAGCTGACATCACACACCAATGTATCTAAGACGGGACATTGCCAAGATTATTATTTTCTACTCTAGGCACAAGGCTCGAAATTTGGGGGGGAGGAGACCAGTCGATTAGATCGACCTCACTACGCAACTGGTACTTAATTTATTGACTCCGAAAGGAAGAAAGGCAAAGTTGACCTCGGCGGAATTTGAACTCAGAACGTTAAGACAGACGAAATACCGCTAAGCATTTCGCCCGGCGTGCTAACGTTTCTACCAGCTCACCGCCTTACATTGCCAAGATTATTGACAAACTAGTACGATGGGAATATAGTGGGTACTTGGATATTTTTGTCTGTGTCGAAACAATCATCCTCTTTAGACCGCATTTATTAAATATGATGCTTTCAATTCAGGTCTGACGCCTCAATTGCTTCCTTTATAAACAGAGAAAAATAACAAATGTTGAGGACTTGTTTCCATCATATCACTGGTTGGCACTCCGTCGGTTACGACGACGAGGGTGCCAGTTGATCCGATCAACGGAACAGCTTGCTCGTGAAATTAACGTGCAAGTGGCTGAGCACTCCACAGACACGTGTACCCTTAACGTAGTTCTCGGGGATATTCAGCGTGACACAGTGTGACAAGGCTGACCCTTTGAATTACAGGCACAACAGAAACAGGAAGTAAGAGAAAGTTGTGGTGGAAGAGTACAGATGGGTTCGCCACCATCCCCTGCTGGAGCCTCGTGGAGCTTTAGGTGTTTTCGCTCAAAAAACACTCACAACGCACGGTCTGGGAATCGAAACCGCGATCCTACGACCGCGAGTCCGCTGCCCTAACCACTGGGCCATTGCGCCTCCACCCATCATATCAAACAAGCTAAATAAATTCATGAATGCATGAAAGTTAGAGCGATTAATAGGACGTCAATGTTATAATTACTACAGCAGAAAATTGTAATATAGTTGACATCGAGTAGTAACGGTAGTGTTTGAAAACAGTTCTAGGTATACTGTTGAAAATAATATAGGACTATAAGATTACAAGAATATAGAAGATATATATAATGATACAAATAAACACACACACACACACATATTTTCCCAAACACAACCTCATTGTTATATGCCGGCAGAAGCATTCACACACACGTGCGCGCGCGTGCAAGTGTGGGAAAGGTTTATATTAATACATCAAAGCATAGGTGTCCGATACTGTGAAATGATTCGGTAGTAGAAATTTAATTGAAATAGAGAGATTTCGAATTCTGAAATAAATAATTAGCTTTAAGTTCCTGGGCATGATATGGGATATACTAAACGGACGGAACAGATTAAATTTCTGACGGATTATTGTATATATATATATATATATATATATAT
>NC_068985.1:24254388-24256657 GCF_001194135.2 Octopus bimaculoides
TGTGTGTGTGTGTGTGTGTGTGTGTGTGTGTGTGTGTGTGTTTGTGTGTGTGTGTGTGTGTGTGTGTGGTTAGAGAGATATAATATCCGGGCGGATACCGCGGTGGCTCTCAGTTATGCTCCAAGTTACGGCTAACCGCAGCGATTAGTATCTAACGTCTATGATTTGTCACTCACACTGTAAATTACTTTGATGGATAATTCCGTGTTCGCTTCTCTGGATGGTAATATTGTCTGGAGTGTATATTAACGTTAATTGTAACGATAGAGAATATAGATACTTCTTCATCTTCAAAAATTTATTTCCTTTTATTTCATAATTTCAAACAACATATTTCTATGGTTATTACGACCTACACGTGTTTCCATTGCACAGAGATACTGGGAAGTTGCTTTTACAGTTATTTTTCGTTCCCTCATCATATTGAAATGATACTAATCTTGTTCATTCCAGGAAAATAAGATGATATTGGAGAGTATCATAAGAGGAGTGAGTTTCTGAGATACGTTTAAGGTTGTTATCTCGAAATTGAGAATATCACAATTTTCATGGAGATCACCTACTTCATCACAAGTGGGCTCATTAAAACGACCTATACGTGTTTCCATTGCACATGCAACCGGACATAATTTTCTGTGTAGCTTCCTTCGGAGTCTGTCTACCAGCAAGTCTCAAAGAGAACTGATCACAGTTAGTTGTCTGTTGGTTGGGGTTCAGGGAGAAGTGAGGGGTGGTTGTTTTGAATCTGAGATCTGATATATTTGTAAGCTTGCATGGTTGACCTCGGTTTCACACCAGTTACTGGCCGAAGTCAGGATTCTATTTAGATCGAGGTTAATGTTACTGTTTTGGCAGACTTCGTTGTGTATTGTAGTAATTCAAGTGTAGTCCTTGTTTCGTAATGTTTTTTTTTATTTATTTATTCACAAACTTGCCTGTGATGGACAGATCCTGAACGTCTTTCTATTTGAACTTTTTGAAAATCAGTGTAAACTGTGAAACAGGTTAAAGCTTTAAATATATTAATAAAAAAATATTTTAACCATTCTCAGTGCATTTTCAACTCCCATTTTTCCTATACTTCGACCCGTGTAGAATGAAATAACTTTGTATTATGTATATAAGCAAAATATACAATTAAATTAAGTTACTGAAATACCAGATTGCTAGAAATATGAGCCAACACTCCAAATACACAGATTTGCCTATTTAGGTTAAACTTACTGGCCACTTTATTATTATTGCTATTTTTGATAATGGTAATAATACTTTATTACACACACACAAACACACACAAACACACACACATCTATGTCTCTATCTATCTCGATCTAACAACCTTCCAAGCTACACACACACACACGCGTTCACACACACACACATATACACACATACATATATTGTATCATTTAACAACGTCGTTTCAGCATCAGAAGGTCTTCATAGTGTGTAACACTTCAGATCGGCATTTCTAAGGCCAAAGTATTGTTTAGCCAGCTGGCTTCTGGCCTCTTCAGTTATAATCACACACTAGAGTTATCCCGTGGTTGCCTATCTACATTGTCACTTAGTAATACGAGAGAAGAGTTTGTTCTACGATAGCGAGGTAGTCACAGGCGTGTATACAATTGTTTGCTCAAGAAAAAACCACTTGATGTCATTCCTTGAAGAAGATATTCCGTGGCTGCTGAGTAAACTCAATTAAGAAACAAACATAGTGAATTCCTTTTATTATCGTCTGTATTTCGATGATTTTCTGGCCTACCCTCCGGCGTGATAACACGTTCAGTTAATCGTATTGTTGTATTGGTAACCGGCTTGACACACACGCACTGGGATTAAAACAGATATACACACACACACATTCATAACAATAAATCTATATGTCACTTTCTTTCTCTCCCTCTTGTTCTTACTGTCTCTCTCTCTCTGTATGTTTTTAATATATAAAACCATATATACACACATATAAGCATGTATATGTGTGTGTGTACACGCACGCACACACACACACACACACACACACACACACACACACACATATATATATATATATATATATATATATATAAAACAACATATATGTATGTGTCTGCAAATATATATATATATATATATATATAGGCATAGATACATACACATGCACACACACACACACACACACATATATACGGAGAGAGAGAGAGAGAGAGAGAGAGAGAGAGAGAGAGGGAGAGAGAGAGAGATTGGTTGATAAAGGAACGAACAGGTATTATTCCTTTACTGTTTG
>NC_068985.1:24256848-24258962 GCF_001194135.2 Octopus bimaculoides
ACCCTTAACGTAGTTCTCGGGGATATTCAGCGCGACACAGTGTGACAAGGCTGTCCCTTTGAATTACAGGCACAACAAAAACAGGAAGTAAGAGTGAGAGAAAGTTGTGGTGGAAGAGTACAGCAGGGTTCGCCACCATCCCCTGCCGGAGCCTCGTGGAGCTTTTAGGTGTTTTCGCTCAATAAACACTCACAACGCTCGGTTTGGGAATCGAAACCGCGACCCTATGACCACGAGTCCGCTGCCCTAACAACTGGGCCATTGCGCCTCCACACGTCGTTGATATAATCAGCGGTTAAACTGCAACAGCAACGAGTGTTTCGCTATTTTGAAATGCAATTTAGAGCTGAAATGGGTTCCTCCATAAAGCAATGATAGATGGTTTGATATAAGGTAATGCAACCGAATTGGACCAACATAATTCTGATTCTGGAGTCTTATATAATATCAACAACAGTAACAACAACTACAACGACGATGACGCCAACAACAACAACCAGAACAGAACAACAACAGTATTGGAAATCAGTATTGGAAAACAGTATTGGAAATCAGTATCGACACGAAAAAAAAAAATGGAGTATCAACATGGTTTTTCGACCGGCTAAAATAGGATCAAAATCGTCTTCAAATTAGATCCCACTGATTCGTGAGAAGAAAAATATGTGATAGTCACGACTGGAACGCTTTTCTTAATATGTCCACTCTGTCAGAGTTGACATTAGGTTAGAGAACAACAATAATCATAACATAAGTAACAACAACAAAAATTTACAGAAACAACAATTTTCCAGCACCTCTCAATCAAATATTTCCATTTCTACATAGCCACTTTGAAATTTTCTTTCCTCTCCAAACCATTTTCACTGAATTCCTAGAGATTCTATCCTCATAATGTTATATATACGGTTACGTAGTTTCTCCTGAATATTCTCCTGCTTCCTTTTCAATTTTCTTATTTATTTTCCTTCCTTCCCCTTGCTTCTATTTTCTCTTCAGCGTTCTCGTTTCCGACTTCCATCTACCTCCCCATCTTATATATCTCCCTATCTATTAACCCTATATCATATTATTCAAATCATTCCATTTCACCAGCCCACGCAGCCAACCAACCAACAATTATGTCCACCACAACCACTTTACAACTTCAAGAGCAAATTGCTTCCTTATTCAATTAATTTTCACAAATAAAGAAAACACTAAAAAGAACGCAACAAAATCAAGACTCTTCGACCATTCCAACATCACAGCTTATGCCACAATAATGCTCTAATCCTTCAAATTTTCTTATACTTCTTCAATATTTTCTTTCCTTGTATTTATCATAGTGGTAACTGAAATTTTTGTCGTTTTGATAGTAATGGTGGTGGCGGTGAGGTCCGTGTCGGGAACCTCCTCAATTAGACTGCTCTTAATAACTTTTTTAAATATACACATAACCGCACGCATGCGCATACGCATGCATATGTCGTCTCTCTCTTTCTCATTTGTGCCGTTCACTTTCTCTCTTGCACTCAATTTTTCTCTAGTTTTTAAGTTAGTTTCATTTTAACGTGTCAAAGTCATGTTACTTATTACAGTCAATCCATCATTCACACAACTATTTCTAACACTTAGCAATTATATAGAAGAATATACATGCACATACGCACACACATATATATGTGTAAGTGAAAGAGAGGGAGACAGACGGAGAGAGAGAGACAGACAGACAGACAAACAAACAAACAAACAGATAGATAGATAGATAGATAGATAGATAGATAGATAGATAGATAGATATAAGTTCTTGACATCCAAAGACAGCCGGTCCCACCTAGGCCATGACTTCCGGACGTGTTGCCACCGTTTTCGAAATGCCATCTTTAGTGTGGATTGAACTTCAAGCATTCGGGAGATGCAATATCTTTGAGTTGTTTTGTATGTCTGTAGTCTTGATACTAGACACGTTTACTAAAGGTGGAGCTAAGGACTATATGTTTTTATTCTTTTAACTATTTCAGTCATTTGACTGCGGCCAGACACACATACACACACACACACACACACACACACATGTATATATATATATATATATATATATATATATATATACGACGGGCTTCTTTCAGTTT
>NC_068985.1:24258972-24260407 GCF_001194135.2 Octopus bimaculoides
TATATATATATATATACGACGGGCTTCTTTCAGTTTCTATCTACCAAATCCACTCACAAGGCTATAGTAGAAGACACTTGCCCAAGGTGCCACGAAAGGTTGTCAAGAAAGTTCTTGCGGTTTTTAACCTTTAAATTCAGATGCACATATCTCGGCTCAAACAGAACTTTATTAATCGAAATAAACACCATCAGAATCAACACACTTTTGCCAACGCGAAACAAGTTTATTTATGCCAGTAGCGTAAAAATCCCGCGTTCGCGTGGCGATGAAGTCATTGAAAGCGTGTTTGGCATCGTCTTGGTTTTTGAAGCATTTCTCACACAGGGAATTGTCATGATGTTTGAAAAAGTTGTAGTCGGTAGGCGAGAGGGCTAGTCAGTATGGCGGATGAGGGAGAGTTCCGTAGCCCAATTCGTTCAACTTCTGCAGGGTCCGTTGTGCGACGTGAGGCTGAGCGTTGTCCTTTTTTATTGACCAATGCTGGCTGTTGTCGTCGGAGTTTCTTATGCATTTCATCTATTTGCTGACAGTACTTCTCCGCCGTAATAGTTTCGCCTGGATCCAAAATGCTGTGATGGATGAGACCGGCCGCAGACTACCAAACAGTCACCATGACCTTCTTTTGGTGCAACCACTGAGCTGAGCGTCGCCGGTTGTCGTAAAGGATCCACTTTTCATCGCAAGTCACAATCCGCTCGAGAAACAGGTCGTTCTTGTTGCGTAAAAAAGGGAAGATGACACTTCAAAACGGCATTGTTTTTTATTGTCGTTCAATTGGTGCGGCATCCATTTCTCAAGTAGTTTTGGTTTTTCCAATCTCTTTCAAGTAATTGGAAATTGTTGTACACGTTACGTCGAATTCAGAAGCAAGCTCTCGAACAGGCTCTTAGTTGATCATTGTCAACATCTGATGGCCGACCACTATGCTTATCATCTTCAAGACTCTCGTCACTGCTATGAAATTTCTTGAACCACCATTGTGTTGTACGTTCATTAGTGGTTCCAGGGCCAAACGCATCGTTGATATCACGAGATGTCTCAACAGCTTTTCGGCCCAGCTTGAACTGGAATAAGAAAAATGTGCGAATTTACTTTTTGACCATCTTATATTCAACGTTCCGGAAAAAATGGCCTAATTATTCAAAAAGAAAGAGTAACACGATTAGATAGAGTGAAATATACTTCATGATATATTCTTTTATTCTTTTATTCTAGTATTTTTGTTTCAGTCATTTGACTGTGGCCATGCTGGAGCACCGCCTTTAGTCGAGCAAACCGACCCCAGGACTTATTCTTCTAGTACTTATTCCATCGGGGTCTTTTGCCGAACCGCTAAGTTACGGGGACATAAACACACCAGCATCGGTCGTCAAGCGATGTTATGGGGACAAGCAAAGACACACAAAGACACACACACACACACACACACACA
>NC_068985.1:24260902-24261752 GCF_001194135.2 Octopus bimaculoides
TGTGAGTGTGTATATTATATATGTATGTGTGTGTGTGTGTGTAAGAGTGTGTGTGTGTGTGAGAGTGTGTGTGTGTGTGCCTCGTTGCCCTATTTGTAACCCAAGACAAAAAAAAAACAATGACGTCATAGTTCTAAAGCTTTATCGACTTGTCTCGTAATGCTTTGGTTTATGTAAGAAAAGTCATAGTACCTCGTTTATTTTATTTTAAATATCTTCTTTCCTGTATATTTAAGAAGAAATATTTCTTTAATGAGAGGCTGAATGTTTCAAAGGTCGCTTGTTCGTCTGTTCATATCAGCCAGAAATATTTCTTTGCTTTATATCAACAGTATAATTCTTATCTTGATATTCTTGTTCAGTGTTTCAAGTCTCAATGACAAGTCATTTCTCTTGTGCAATGTTTAACGGTTTCTTAAAGAAAAAAAAAGCGTTTGTTTTATTTCGTTATGTAAGTAGATAGGTAGATAATCTAAAAAATTATCTTCCCTTACTTAGTACTGATAATCATTTTGCCAATCCAATAAATTGGAACTGTAACAAGCTGCAAAAGAATTTGGTGAATTCTTAACGTCAGCCCCTGCCACACGTTGGTCATGGACTCATTGATGACACGTTCCTTCTACTTCAAGTTTATTATTTGCAAGCAATGAGAAATAAGAGAAACATGAATTACTGTAGAGGAAGAGTTACTCTACCATCATGGGCAACATATCAGTAAATTATACCCACCTTTGCATTACAACAACAGTACTTATACAAATGTACACATACAGACACATATGCTTGTCTATCTATCTATCTATCTATATATATATATATATATATATATATATATATATATATATAT
>NC_068985.1:24262529-24265192 GCF_001194135.2 Octopus bimaculoides
TATATATATATATATATATATATATATATATGCACGTACATATATGCATGTATATATACACGCATACATGTAACAAACGTTCGTTGTGGTCGAACGAACGATTGTTGCCTTAAAGTTATTTACTTCTATATCTCTTGCAATATATATATATATATATATATAATGTGAGTGTGTATCACGTGATCGACCAGGCCATCAGATGGTGTTATACATATGCATATAAACATACATACATATATATGTATGTATATATGTTTGTATGCGTATATCTATCTATCTAGCTATCTATCTATCTCTCTATCTATTTATTTCTCTCTCTTTCTCTCTCTCTCTCTCTATCTATCTACCTGTGTGTGCATATAGATGTGTGTATGTATGTGTACATATATATATATATATATATATATATATATATACATATGCAGATACATGTATATGTATGTGTGCATGTATGTGGGTATCTGTGTGTATATGTGTAAGTGTGTGTATGTTACTTACTCAGGAAAGAGGTACATACGAACAAAAAAAAGTGACGCGACTGAAGAAACAAAAACAGTAAAGGATTGTTGCTACCGAATGTTTCTTAGTAAACAAAGATGGTATTAAAGAAGGATCCCATAGCAACGTTCTGGACATTATAGAATCCATACAGCTAACCACTTACCATTGTAACCACTTATCGTTAGGCACTTCAGATCATTTAAAGACCCGTATTGCATTCGATTCTACGCTACCTACTTAAAGATATTCTTGCTGCTAGATGATTGCTAATAAATTAGCTAATTACGTCTGTTTTAATGAAATCTTTCATATTGCTTTTGTCACTTGTTGATACCGAGTCGATAATGTCAGGCCAAACAACGCCACACCACCACCACCACCAACACCACCGCCGCCGCCGCCGCCGCCACCACCTCCACTGCCGCCACCACCGCCGCCGCCGCCGCCACCATCACCACCAGCACCAGCACCACTACCACCACTGCCACCACTACCGCCGTCGATGCCGCAGTCACCGTCACCGCTGCCAACGCTACCACCGCCATCATCATCATCTGTAGTCGCCATCTTAATCTATCCCTCCTCGTTATCGTTGTCATGGTGTCTGTGTCTCTCGTCTTGGAGAGGCCCTTTTCATTTTGTTCTGTTTTATTTTCCCTGCTTCCCCAGTTCTCTCAAGTGTTGAAGAGCTCTCCTCCATTGTTTACATACACGTTTTATTAAGATTCTAACTCTGTGTAGTGATATTCATCGTTCTATTATACTTATTTCTGCCACTACTGTACCAACATCAAGAAATAACTACAACCACCTTTACGCATGTCCATTTTCTTCACTTTTACTCTCGTTCATCAACCTCAAATCATTTCTTTTCTCTTTTCTTTTTTTTCATTCACATTTCACCATTTACTTTTTATTATTCTCTCTCTCTCTCTCTCTTTCTCTCTCTCTCTCTCTCTCTCTCTCTCTCTCTCTATCTATCTCTCTATCTTTCTATCTATTTATGTAATTCTTTTTCTCCTTACTTTGACTCCATCCATTTCAATATCTGGATATTTAGTCAGTTACTTTCTCGAAATATTTATTTGTGATTCACTTTGCCTTTCATCCTTTCGGGATCGATAAAATAAGTACCTGTTGAACATTGGGGTCCATTGCTAAAATCTAAAACCATTATTATTATTATTATTATTATTATTATTATTATTATTATTATTATTATTATTATTATTATTATTATTATTATTATTATTCAGTAGTTTTATTTTTATAACGTGTTTTCACATCACTACCCAGCGCAGCTCTGTGTGCCTTGGGTATGTGCTGTGGTTTGCTGTGGTTTGCTGTGATGCTCTTATGGTTACTGTATTGAAAGTGTTTTGCGTAGGATGTGTGCAGTGCCCAGTAGTGCAGTTTTCTGTATGTTATATATATATTTGTAAGTCCTGATGTTTTTGTTATGTATTTGTCTATTATTATTAAGAAGTTGGTGAACTGGCATAATCGTTAGCGGTATTTCGCCCGTCACTACGTTCTGAGTTCAAATTTCGACGAGATCGACTTTGCCTTTTATCCTATCCAGGTCGATAAATTAAGTACCAGTTGAGTACTGGGGTCGATGAAATCGACTTAACCTCCACCAAAATTTCAAACCACTATTATATTCTTATTACTAATCTCCTCCTCTAATCTGCCCTTGTGGCAAAATTTGAAACCACTATTATATTCTTATTACGAAGTTGGCGAGCTGGCAGAATCGTTGGCACGCTGGATGAGTAATTATCTTCTTCTTCTTCTTCTTCTTCTTCTTCTTCTTCTTTATTATTATTAAGTCAGCGAGCTGGTAGAATCTTTAGCGCGCCGAGCGAGAGCTTAGCGGTATTTCGCCTGTCACTACGTTCTGAGTTCAAATTCCGCTGAGGTCGACTTTACCTTTCATTCTTTCGGGGTAGATTAAATAAGTATCAGTTACACACTAGAGTCGATGTAATCGTCTTAATCTCCTCCCCCTAATCTGCCCTTGTGGCAAAAATGTCAAATCTTTATTATTACTAAAGCGGAGAGTTGGCAGAATCGTCAGCACGGCGGACGAAAATGCTGAGTGGTATTTCGTGTGCTTCGACGTTCAGGGTTCAAATTCCACCGAGGTCGATTTTGCCACT
>NC_068985.1:24270516-24271646 GCF_001194135.2 Octopus bimaculoides
TCTTCAATGAGAATATTGACCAAGGTTACCGTGGTCTTTTCCGTGGGCTTTTCCTTCCACGGCTAAACCTAAACTGTCCTCCCCTCTTTTTACACGAGAACATTACTGTGTGATACACGATCCCTATTGACCGGCCTTTCCTTTTCTTTTTTTTTCGATCCCTTTTGATCGAACTGCCCCTTTTTCCCTTCCTACGATCCCTTTTGATCGACACCACCAATTTTTTTTTTTTTTTTTTTCCTTCCTTCCCCCTCCCAAAAAGAAAAGCTCTACATTGTATTTGTCCCATCTTCGTTGAGCCCTGTGTGGCTAATAAAAGAAATGTATCTGTCTGTCTGTCTGTCTGTTTGTCTGTCTCAGTCTTTCAACATTACATACATACGCACACGCACCACACATATACTATAATGCTTATCAGAAATTGATAATAGAATGAAGCAAGGAGACTTCAGTACTTATATAGAGTGAATACGTGTATTTATACAGTACAGAATGGCCTTATTATTCACTATTGCCAGTTTAACGACTGAATTACTAATTCTATTAATCAATGAGATTGATATTCTTAAATTCAAAGATATTTCAGGCGAAATGCCAATTTGGACAATTTATAAACAGCCATGTTTGAATGATTCATGCGCCAAAACATGATGGTATGTGAAAGCTGATATCTTGATTTTATCTTATGGCTTATGAATGATAGGTTCAATGTGACAAGACGGACGAGAGGGTGCTGAAAATTTCCTAGCTTTGGGTAAAAGAAAATACCGGAGGATCAGTTAATTATGATTTTATTCAACATATTCCCCTCTCAGGTTCCCATACCTATTGCAGTGGTCCTTCAATTTTTCTAAGCCCTGTAAAAGAACTCGGAAGGTTGGACCTCCAGCCAGGCTTTTCGAGACATCCATAAAGGCAGAAACTTTTCAGCACCCCCTGGTATATGCTAATTTAAAGATTTCACTCTTAGACATTTTCCATTTAGTAAACATCTGAGCATTTGTGCAAATAGGAAATTTTGAATATTCCCCTTTAAAAAAAAATAAAAGACGAAAATGATCCAACATGAAAAGCAAAAGAAGAATACTTCATAAGAATACTAAATGCGAAACTAAACAGGAAGCAATCAA
>NC_068985.1:24272733-24277330 GCF_001194135.2 Octopus bimaculoides
TATATATGTATATATATACACACACAACCGGTCCCCAAGAACCGTCCCCTTCCCTTGCTTATCCGCAGTCTCTGTGATATCCATTCCCTCTCTTTCTCTCCATCTATCTTACTCCTCTTAACTAACATCATTACGTCTTTCTTGCTTGCGCACCTATCTCCACTTTACCACATTCCAACACACCTTATGTTTCTTCCCATTTTACACAACATAGCTAATTATATATTTACTACACTGCTACCTGCCCTTTCCCATCCACAGCCAATCTTGTCACATTTTATTCCAAACGCTTCATTCAAAACTTCCCGAAAACTTACCTTCCACAAACTATTCTGTCATTGCATTTTCCTTTACATATAAACGATGTGTTTTGTTTTTTGCTTCCTCCGTTCTTTTTACTCACTTACAACAACCTTAATTGACCTATCCTTCGATAAACCCCACCTTTTCAATAACCTACCTATCCAGGCAACGTCACTAATTAGTTATCAGACGCAAATTATTCATCAAAGACCATGAATAACACTTCATTAGACAGCACGTTCTATATCACATTATTTTCTAATATCATGACTGCTTGACAGTATATTTACTGAATTCAACGCTGACAAGTAGTCTGTCTGATTTTATATGTATGTATGTATGTATGTATGTATATATGTGTGTACGTATGTAGGTATGTTTGTATGAGTGTATGTATGCAAACACGTACATATGTGGGTATGTATATAAACATGTATATATGAATGTTTGTATGATATTCTGCATATATATATATATATATATATCTGTATGTATGTGTGTGTTTGTGTGTGTGTTTTTTAATGCATATGTATCTATAATAAACTGATATATAAAAACCTACATAGAGTTATACGCACTTGCATAGGTTCATATTCATGCACACACACACACACACGAGATGATGTCAAAAATTATCTTCACTTTCGGCAACACTTTCTGAGTTGGTCACACTGCTTTCGGTGCTCGCGTGTTAAAAGGCTTATTACCTCCGCCTTAGCGAAGGCGGAGGTATTGTTTGCAGTCGTGTTTATTTGTTTGTTTGTCGGTGGACAAGATATCTCAAGAACCGCTAGATGGCTTCAGACGAAACTTTCAGGGACGTTTGGCCTTGTGATTGGCACGAACTGATTAGATTTTAGGATCGATCCAGTACCGGACACAGATTCGGGATTATTTTCCCGTTTGTTTTACTTAATTTTTGAGAGTGGTTGGGTTCATTTTTAGTATTCTCGTTTGTGAGAGCAATCGAGTTTATTTCAGATATTCTCATTTTAAAAATCATTTCTGGCTAATTGTTGAGAGGACGTTGGTATTGCCTTGGCGGAGGTTTGTACTCTCTGAGTGATCTTGTTCTTATTGTTATGCAACTGAAATTTGACCTTGATCACTTCAGTTTTCTTTCTTGTGTTACAGAGTAGACGTAACTGTTTCATTCGCAGTGTGCAGGAAGAAAAGACAACTGTGATCGAATTTCTCTTGTCTGAAGTGTGTCAGAGGTTGGAATTCATCGCAGGCTTTCAGTACAAAAGAGGGACAGGGCTCTGCAGTATAGAAACGCATGTGTGTGTGTGTGAGGGTATCAGGAATTTTTAAAAGGCCAGACACGTGTGAAGCACGAAGACGGTTCAGGATTCTCATCAACCTCTATCACAACGTGAAGATTCAACAAACCCGAGAGACGGTTCTCATGAACCGACAAGTGATCATAGATTAAGTGGCATGTTTTCTGCAAATTAGTCGTGGTTCTGCATACGAAATCATCCAGGACAAGCTTCGCTTCCGTAAAGTCTTGTGAGGCGGGTACAAAGAGAGCTTACCGAAGCACATAAGCACAATCATGTGGAGATCTCTCAACACTTATTCGACCGCTACAATGAAGAAAGTGAATTTTGTTTTGGGATAAATAGTCGCAGCAGATGAAATTTGGGTCCATCAATGAGCCAGAACCCAAAGGTGGAGGGGAATCGACTGGAATCGCTTGCGAAAAAGAAATTCAAGAATCAACCTTTCGTAGAAAAAGTGATGCTCACCTTTTTGGGGAAGGCAAAAGGGCCTACTATACTGGAACAATACCCAGAAAAGGGATCTACAATCACTAATGTAGGCAACAGTGAATTACTGGGCAACAAACTGAATTCGCATCAAATGCTGCATCAAATAAAGTGTTGTTGCTCGACACCATTGAAATGATTGAAAAATTCGGTTTCGAATTACTGGAAGACCTTGCATACTATTCAAATCTTGCTCTATCCGGCCATCACCTCTTTGGATTGCCCAAGCATCCTTCACGAGGTTGTCGAATTCATACAGACGAGGAAGTGGAGGAAGTGTTGTATAATTGTCTGTGAGACCAGCCGAAAACCTTCTACTCCAATGGAATAAGCAAGCTTGTGAACTGCTGGGAGAAGTGCATTGCAAATCAAGGAGACTATGTTGAAGAATGGTGTAATTGTTCAACCCCTGTGTTTTCAATGTATTAAAGCTCTTTATGCGTAGGTATTCGTAACGTTTTGTTTTAGTTCATATACCTCATAGCGTTATCTCCTTTATATTGTACATATTTCTAAACTGTGCAGATCCGCATTTGGATTATCTTTATTTGCAGATATTAATATTTTTGTTCTAAAGATTGTTTAACATCAATTGATATTGATTCTTCGATTAGTAGTGATCGAGCTTGATTTGAGCTTTCTTTTTCTGTCTAGCCTAACCAATTCGTTTAGCAACCGACTGAGAATATTATAACTTATTATTAGGATAACTACAGTATTTATGTTGTTTTATTTTTTAAAAACTGTAGCTATAGTTTATGTATTCATCTAATGCGTTTTTAATACTCCTTTCTAAAATTTTCTTTCATTTGTGTTATGCACTATCGTGTTCATTGATTTCCAAGCATTTTTAAGCCAGCGTTTGCTGTAGATCTCTTATCTCAAATTACTTTATCTAGCATGATAAACTGTTCTTAATTAATTTTCCTCTCTTCAAGGTTACTATGGCATATTCCTCTAATCCAAATTCTATATCAATTCCCCTCGTAAATCTTTCAACAATATACAGCAGTAATTATAGTTATCAACTGCAGCATACAAAAGAGGGCTCATTTTCCCGACTATTTAATCGAATCTTGCTTTGTTTAGGCGGGCTTTCGAAATAGCAGTCACAGATAAAATAGAATTTTTGTGGGGTTTTTTCCGGTATTTTTCGTCGTTGCATAATATCGCACATTCTAAACCACATAATTTGCATTGAAAATAAAAATTTAATGCCCATGTTTTTCTAACTTCTTCACTTCCTCTCTGCATCGTGCCTTCCGAGTAACTGTCACTGAATTGTCAGTTAAAGATAGTAGTACGGGGCAGTACCTACGTTTGCGAGCCAATATATGTCTACGTAGTCGCAAGAAGACGTAGACTCCCTCTCGGTCCCTTAAATTCCGAAGAACATACAGGATGTAATAGTCAGCGGAAGTGAGGGTACATCATCACTCTGCTGATACTCATTACAGCTGAGTAAGCTCGAGGAATGTGATATGAAGCGCCTTGCTCAAGGACACAACGTGCTTCCTTGTCTTGGAATTGAACTCACGAACTGAAGACCACGAGTGGTACATGACCATAAGCCTTGTGGTCATGAGCAATCACTAAGCTATGTGCATTCACGGACAGGATAAAGAGCTGATGACAGAAGTTTTCCCCTCCGATTTTCTTTGTTCTCCTCAAACCTTTCAGGCACCACTTGAAAGCGTAGAATATTGGCTGTAGTTCCAAGCTTTATATAGCTTCGTCTGTCAATGTTCTGAGTTCAAACCCTGCTGGAGTTAACAGTTTTCTACCTCACAAGTTTTGATATACAGGGTGCAGTAGAAGTTACACCCTTTTAACAGTTAATAAGTGTCTTCTACTATAGCTCCGAGCCAACAAGACGGAAACTGTGAGGAAGCCTGTCAAATAGTATATGTTTACCGGCGTGTGCCTTTGTGTTTATGTTGTGCTTGCATCTTCCCGCACACACATCGTTTGATAACAGGTGTTGGTCTGTTTATGTCCCTATAACCTAGCAGTTCGGCAAAAGAGATTGATGAAATAAGTAACATAAAAATGGTAATAAATACTGAAGTCGATTTGTTCGAATTAAGTCTTTCAAGGCAGTGCCCCAGCATGGTCACAGTTCAATGACTAAAACAAATAAAAGATAAAATGATAAAAAGAAAAAATTAATATATTGATAAAGGCTGCAGTTGTTTTCTGGTGCCCGTAATGCTGGATCTATTTCTTTACTAAAGTCCCCCTCCCATTTACGCATATTTTGTTTTCCTTGTACCAATGTTACAAAGTCATTCGCTAACGTCATTTGTTGTTACAGTCAGTTGTTATTGCTTTTCCAGCTGGTGCTACACATGAAATCGTTTGCTGTATCCAGGACCAGAGCTACACCACTAGTCAGTTGCTATGACTGATAGCATTGCATTAGAAACTAGAGACTGTTCCAAAAAGATAAGCTAAACTCTTGAAAATAATATACAAATATAACGAGTGAGAGAGGGGCATAGTTAAATATATATATATATATA
>NC_068985.1:24278634-24283041 GCF_001194135.2 Octopus bimaculoides
GCCTTTCATAACAGGTCCAAGTTTCACAGGAATACAATATGGATGTTAAGACAAATGATTTGTAAAGAGCCAGCTTTGTATTGTTATTTATATGTCGCTGGCGCCAGACGCGTGACTCCAAGCCACCAAATGCTTTTGCTGCCCTTTGAATTCGCAGGTGTATTTCCGTATCAAGATTTCCATCATCTTGAACAGAGCTTCCCAGGTAGACAAATGAATTGACAACCTCAAGTAACTTTCCCTTAACAAAAATTTTAGGGAGGTTACAAACAGCACCATACGCAGGTTGATACATGCATGCATACATACATACATGCATGCATACATACATACATACATACATACATACATACATACGTACATACATATATACATACATACATAGACAGGTAGGCAGCTACACAGGGAGACTGACAAGCAAGAAAGCAGAGAGGATGAGATAGAGAGAGAGAGTCAGAGAGACAGACAGACAGACAGATAGATAGATAGATAGATAGATAGATAGATAGATAGATAGATAGCAAACAGACTGGAGAAAGATGGAGAAACGGAGAAAGGCAGGGAGAGGAAGAAAGATTGAGAGACGGAGAGAGATAGTGGGAGGGAGAAATATATATGGAAAAGGTAAGAGTGAAAGAATGTAAGTTTAATGAGAGGCGTGCGTAAGGGAGAGTGTATCATGTAAGAGGATTAGTGCAGCCTAGTAATCTCAAGTTGTGTTCAAATTAATAGATAGTTATTAGCAAGTCGTGTTGCGCCAGAGTGAACAGTAATTTCATGCTAATTACACCGGTTATGTAGCAGCAAATAGCCATATATCCCTATACTTCATTTTCTCTCTCTCTCTCTCTCTCTCTCTCTCTCTCTCTCTCTCTCTCTTGATTTCTGTCTTTCTTTCTCTCATACACACAGGCAATCTCTCTAAATCTCACACTTTCCTTTTCGCTCTCTTCCAACTTCAGCTAATCATACACTGCTGACTAATGTCTTTTTTTATTTACTTTATACAGCCTCTCATATCTCTGAATTCGTGGCCGAAGGATAGGAAAAATATATATGAATTGACAGACAGACAGACTGACAGATAGAAAGTGAGAGAAGGAAGAGGAGGCAGAGGAGGGGAGAGACAGCAATCACTGCCAAGACTGTGCAAATAGCATTCCAAAAAAAAAGTGATTTAGCTAGTTACTGTCACACGATATTATGCGAGGCTTCCGCTTCTAAAATGAATTCATATGCACGCTCATTCACATACAAAAATACATGCATAGGTACAGATATGTTCACAAACATACAAAGTTTAGCTAAGATACTCACATTAATATTACATACATACATACATACACATTATGAAAGCATTACAATTAGCCAAAACGATACAACCACTAGTGGCTGCTTATCTACGTATAACCGAGATTTGGTCTATTACTTAATTCCTCTCGGAGGAAATGAAATAAATGAAATATGACGAAATACATTACCAATTTACCAATAGGATGTCCTACCTGGTGGTGGCTTATCCCTTCTGTTCTCTCTGTAAACCCACTTTTGCACCTGCTCACGAAACAATGGTTAAAGAAATTAATCGAGAAAGATTTCTCACCTTTTCTTTGTAGTGTCAACCACACCAAATGCAATTGTGTCTTATCTGATTTTCCATTGATATTGGAAAGATATTCGGTTAGTCGACAAGTGTATTTTTTATGATAAGGAATTGAAAAAAAACTGTTTACATTCAAGTCAGAACTACAAATACTTGGACAAGATGAGAATGTCAGGTTTGGCAACCCCATTAATAAGGTGAAGGCAAGAAATAAATACCTCAAGGTTGTAAAGAAAATTCACTCATGACAATTGCCAACCGACAATAGCATGTCCTGAACAAAACCATTGTAATCCATTTCCTAACACGTATACTTGATCATCTGAACTGCTACCGAAATGGACATAAGAACTCGCAATCCTGGAAATTCAAACATCTATGGGGATATAGACTGATTGTATTTTCCATACTAGGAGATAGTGACCTCGCATGTGCATTAGTATTTTACGCGAACTGGATTACAAGCGATAAAAATGTCAGTAATTCACTTATCGCAGTCTGACTTCGTAGCAGAAAAGAAAAGTGCTCATACGACTTTATAAAGGAAGAGTACAGAATCTACACAAGGGACGCGATCTCAGTATATATTACAAATTAACAAACACACAAACATGCGCACATCTAATTCCCGTTTACGGACCGCTGCGATTCATTTGACTTCTGCTGATGTTTGTTATGAGAAACGAATAAAGAAAATGACTTGAGTAGTATTCAGTTTCTGTCAAAGGTTACGTTATCTTGTTCAGACTCAATTCTACAGCAGTGGAGAATATCACTTAACGATATACGACTGAACAGTAGTAAACCGTGGTCATTGACAGCAAACTATATTGTCCATGGACATATCATGACGCCGGTGAAGGGATTCTGACTGAAAGCATCATATACAAGGTGAAAATGAAGTTTAGGAATTTTATCTGAGTTATCATGGGTGACCTTCTGAGAATCAAATGTATGCTGCAATAGCGGCAGAGAAATATTTTCCTGTTAAAGCTACAAATTGAAGATAACAGAATAGCAGATACGGTTGAGAGAAATACTAAATATCATAGAGGGTTTAATTTTAAAGCAACAGAATATTGGATTACACTAATTCCTTTACACTTCTCTACCTACATATCGGGCATGTTATTTATATTTTATAATACACAAACTACATGAAATATATAGACAGATAAATTGAAGTAGTGTGATATAAATGGCTTTCTAAGAAACAACATTTGTAATAGTTAAGTTAGTTAATTCAGAGGGTGTGTCCCAGCCAACCCCATGTCCTCCTCTTGATCTGGCTTTTGATTGGCTGCTGTTTCTCCTGTAACCACAAGACTTTGTTTGTGAGTTTGTTTTGCCATGTCACTCGAAGGATGTTCCAGGCACATCTATTCGCAAACATTTAGAGCCTGTCGATTCACCAGGTTTTATACACATGACCATCACCCTTTACTTCTCGCCATCTTTAAACATGAGTTGCTGTATGTATACGATTTGCCTATTACAAATATTTAGTGGGAAAACTGTTTGTGTGATAAGCAAACACTAAGTATATATTTGTTTCACTTATGTAAGGAGACAAATATATAGCAATAACGCGAAGAAGGAATGATGGTAATGCCATATTCGAAAGCGTTTTTGGTTACATTTAACAATGGTGAAATAGATTCATATTTGTAGCATACTTCTATTGTGATTGTGTAGTTTCCTTATTGTTTTTAACTGAATTTGCGAATCTGAAATATTGAATATTTTCATTAAAGAGTTGCAGTTAGACAAAACCAGATTTCATTGAGGAATATGCTTTTGTCGGTTGACTCGACACTATATTATTGGTTTATATTACTTATCTGAAAATGAAAAACAGGAATTAGTCTCGCCAGAAATTTGAAATCAGAATGTAGATCGTTTAAAATGATATCACAATGTATGTAGCTCTGTAGGTCCAGTCTTTATCGATTTTTAGTTGTTTTTCGTTTTTAAAGTCATCGTTATATTGATTTATTATAAACACAAATAGCATTAGACGTTAAGGATTTTGTGATGTTCATTCCCTTCTTATAGACATTAAATGTTGCGCTTAAAATAGCGTGTGTATTTGGGACAGAAAGATATTCAGCCTGAAATTTTTATCTCTAGGAATTAGATAAGGAGGTTATTAATCTTATGAATGCAAAGGAAATATTGACAGTGAGATAAACGTTGACAGTGAAGATAAACGGATGCAGTGGAATAATTGTTGATATAGTGATAAATGTTAGGGAAGATGCATAAGTGTTTCAAAGGCTGATATTGACTAAAAAACAGGAAGCTATGGAGTCCTGGATATTATTTGTATTAAAAAAAAATAATAATGGTAAATAATGAAAATAAAAAATGAAATTCCGAACAGTATTTCTATGGAAAATATCAGTTGGACTATCCAGCTTGCCTACAACGTAAATTTAATGCAGTTTGGTTAGCATGTAGATGAATATACGTTAAAAACTGTCAGTAAATCAAGATGATAAAAACTGATAAAGGTTCCAGATTCAAGCGTTATCTACAAGACAAATCTAATGATTAATTATGGCCTTTTGATAAAACTGATATCAAACGTGGCATTGATTAAGAGTAAAATATATTTGATATCTATAAATTTATCTTTCTGTAACAATGACAACTCACGCATCTATTTAAGAGCCAAGTGTTCGGTTTAAAATATTCATTGTGTATATGAGTAGGGAGCACTTATGATTTGTTAATACAACTGCCTCTTCTGACTATGACATCTATCTATCTATCTATCTATCTATCTATATATATATATATAT
>NC_068985.1:24283054-24285147 GCF_001194135.2 Octopus bimaculoides
ATATATATATATATATATATCTAACTATCTATCCCTATCTCTCTATGCCTTGGCATTCTCTTTTCTATTCTCAACGATCACTGTTCATATAGACACATTAATATGCATGTATTTATATGTGTGAATGAGTGCATTTCTCTATGTGTGTAAGAATGAACCTAGAGATCAATTTGCCTTCCTTTCACAATGGAATATGATTAGAGTGGGATCGAATAATCCACAGATGAGTTAAATTTCCAATGGCCAAAGAAAGCGATCCAATATTGACTTCCGGGTGGAAGATATTGTCAGGAGGTCGGTTTCTCACAACTTACTCTTCCATCACCACACTAAGGGTCAAAATCTTCCTGCCTCAAAGATTGAAAGTAATCAGCAAATTTGTTCAGATGGAATTTTAGGGTCGTCACATGCAACATGTAGATTAACTCTTCGGTATTACTATTACGTGCATGCACATGTATGCGTAACCACACACTTACACACGCATATGCTTAGATAGAATATCAAAACTTCTATTCTTTAGATGACATTTTAAGGAGGAACTTTGTTAAGAAACAGTAAGGGACTCAGAGATAAGGTTTACTTTGTAAGTGATGACCTATTGCTTAGTCAGAGTTCAATATGATATTACTGTCATTTGGCTGATGAGACTTGGTTTCAGGATGACACCCTGGTATGAATTCTTATTTCAGACAGATGAAAGCAGTAGATTGGCAAACATCGTGCAACTCCAGGTAAATATGACATTTTCTTTCTATTAATTTTCATACGACATTTAATGGACGACTGGAATTTACTTCTTGACTAGCGATATGAAGTTACTAGATATCGGACAGTATCACCTAGCGCACTATTTCAAGAAAGATACTTAAGACCACAAGTCTTAGTGATACATTCTTCTTTTAATTTCATGCCTACATCACACATAAGGCTTCCTTCCTCTATCTCTTCCTCTTTCTCCTTCTGTCTTTCCTTTTCTCTCTCTCATTCTCTTCTCTTCTTTCCTCTTTCACACTCTTGCCCCTCTCTCTCTCTCTCTCTCTCCCTGATGCCATGTCAATGATTGGACTTTGCACCTGTTTCTACGTTCTCTATCCGTCGGCCTGTCACACTTTTTCAACTGTTATTCCTTAGATGTGTTTGGTCCTTGTGCGCTTCCTCCTTCCTTTAGGGGTCCATATAACAACTGATGTAACAGACCCCACTCTCGGCTTTCAAACTAGTGGATCATCTTTACTTCTCTTTCCAGGTTAAGAACCACTGCTTTTCCAAGGTGTTCTGGATTCTTTTGAGTGTTTGAAGTTACTGTAACCAGAAGTTTTTCAGAATCAGACGATCATCCAATACCAAATTTTCAAGACCTCACCGATTGGGGTTGGTTTTCTGTGGGTTTTTTTTTTTTTTACTTTGCTTCGACATTCGTAGTGCTGCATACGCTCATGGTTTGAAATTAAAATTTTTTTCTCCTAGCCTAGTGTTTGACTCCATTCTAAGAGGATGCTGAGAACTAGTCTTGATAACGCACCGGTAGCTTACAGCAGTCTTGCGTTAGTTACGAGCAAAGTAGTGCCCACCTTGCTCTATGTCCCAATGTAACACCCACATTAATGTAGCGTGGTAGTGCGACAGGAGAGTGCGCTCCTTCCGTGCTATGCAGTGAGCGCTCCAAGCCGGGAGCTCTTGGCAGCACTTTGGTGAGACATTGAGGTGTCAATAACGTCCGAGCTGCGGTAGCACTTTTCATATACGAAAAAAAAAAAGAAAAGAAAAGAAATGATTTTTCACTGGGGGAAGCTGGACACACGAAAAACAAGTAAACGTATGTTTATCACGCCAGCTTTATGGGTAAGAACACAAACTGTATATAAAGAAGTTACAGATTCAAAACGGCTAATATTATATGCGTTCAAACGTATACCAACAAATCTTCCACGCGACAGTCATCAGATATTTATGTTAGGTTGGCTCTTTGCTACATAGTATTTGTTATCCTGTGCACATTTATTTACGTATCCATGCCGTAGTCACATCACATGTAACGGAACCCATCTACTACCTACTGGGATACGCCAAAGCATATATATATATATATA
>NC_068985.1:24285427-24288530 GCF_001194135.2 Octopus bimaculoides
AGAGAGAGAGAGAGAGAGAGAGAGAGAGAGAGAGAGAAAGAAAGAGAGATACACAAACACACACATAAGTATGCAGACATACAGATACACACATAAATGCACGCGCATGTGTGTTTGCATGTGTGTGTTGTTGTGAATGTGTATGAATGTATGTGTTTGTGTGTGTGTGTGTGTGTGTGTAAAACTTGCATCCCGAGGGACTGTATACATTTGTTTATAGTTATAGTTCTGATAATTCATAAGCTTTCACGTTTCTCAACAGATTTCGGTTGTTATTCTATCATTATATAATGACTAATTGTAAATGTAATGAATATTTGCTTCCAATTGCTTAATATAGAATCGCCTCGAACAAATTAATTATAATTTCATTTCGAACTCAACCTGCATATCGTATTGAAGAAATTAACTGCTAAATCCTATTCTCCGCATTATTAGTTGTTCCCACACACGACATCGGCATTTAAAGAGTTTTATTTAAATAAAATAAAATTAAAATCTAAAATGCTTTCGCTTTCGATTCAGCAAAAACAGATTTGGACCAAGCTATAAATTTATTTATTTATTTTTTTTTTTTACAGTGAACTAAATTCAAAATTTTTTCTGCTGCTTTAAAATAGATTTATTAGTCTCAGTTTTCGAAGATAGACGATATTTTCTATTTACTTCATTTATTAAAACAGATTTTATTATATTGCTAATAACGGTAGCCAGCTGGCAGAACCGTTAGCTTTTCGTCCGTCTTTGTTCAAACTCCGCCGAGGTCGACTTTGCTTTTCATCCCTCAGGGTCGATAAAATGAGTACTAGATAAAATAAGTACCAGTTAAGCACTAGGGTCGATGTAATCGACTAACCTCTAACCCTGTCCCCAAAATTACCGGCATTGTGCCAAAATTTCATATTATCAAACTGCAAAGATTCTTATTCTCATAATAAATTAATCACCGACGATGTGAAATCCATTACCAACAAGTCTAATCAGAAGTAACTTAGAGAACTACAGCTGGCCAAGTCTGTGCAATGTGGTATATCATCCAAAGATTTGACATTTCGAATCCCATTCCTAGTGCTATCCTGTGTCCATTTGTCAATATACTTGATTCTCAAATGTCTTAGTTATTATTTCTTTCAGTTGTAAGTAGGTATAGAAAAAGGTAAAACTTTTTGCTACAAACAGTGGAGACACTACCTAACGATTGTTCCGATGGTCAGATATTGCTAAACTGATTTGATCTGGACATACTGTAAAAATAAATAGCAAAGATCACAAAATGACTGTAGTGTAACTCCTGTTTATGAGGTAGAAAATCTTTGTTATTTTGGGTACTTGAGTAAATATATAGATTTAGTAAATGGAGTAAAATGCATATGTTAAATGAATTCTTTTATTTCCATATGCGTTTTATTCCATTTACTAAATTTATATATATATATATATATATATATTATCTGAAGTGTACAGTATTAAATACCCATCGCGGCTGATCTATCTATATGTGTGTGTGTGTATGTGTGTTTGGTGACTTTGAACGTGCGTATGCGCGTGCGTGTGTGTGTGCGAGCACACGCACGCGTGTAACTTTGTGTCTGTGGTCGCTCCCCACCACTGCTTGGCAACAGGTTTTGATGGGTTTACGTTGCTGTAACCTAGCGGTCCGGCAAAAGAGGTCAACAGAATAAATACCAGGGTCAAAATAGAAAGAAAAAAAGACAGAAGTAAGTTTTGAAGTAGATTTCACTCGACAAAAAAATTCTTATTCTTGAAAGCGGTGCTCCAGCATGTCCGCAGTCTAATGACTGAAACAAATAAAGGATAAAAGACAAATGATTACACGTCGGGCTACAAACATTTCAAGTGAGAAGCGTCAACCATGTTAACCAAACGTTCGATAAAATCAAAACAAAAACAATAAAAAAAACTCAACGAAGAAACAAAAACAAAAACACTATATTGATGTGCGAGAAAGGTGAGAGTTTTCTCCCCCTTTCCGCTCTTTAACTCTAGAAACGGAAACTAAAGCAGTGAAGTTCAATAGATAACCTTCATTTTCTATCTACGCATGATCGCCTAAAGAATTTGTCAACCAAGAAAACCCTATCATTTTACGAAGCTGTTCTGTTTAGTTACATACTCATTCGTTTCTATCTTCTAAATTTTCTTTTCTTTTTGGCTTCGTTCTTATAGCTTAGACGGATGAGATAAAGAACGAAAGAACGGGGGGGGGTGACATTAGGCTGGTGGGGTAGGGCTGAGAAAAAGATTTCATTTCTAGCGAAGTCTTTAACTCTGATAACCACTGTTATTTCAGAATAATTTATATTCTGTGACTCCCAGAGATCGCATCATACCCTAAAGCATATATTTCCCTCGCCACACATCTTTTCTTTATATTCGTTTTGTTTATTTATTTCCCCGTTTTTATTTTCTTTTGCCAGTTTTTCCAGACACTTCTCAGCCACTGTCCCTACCTCCATCCTCTTCTCGAATCTTCTTCCATAGCCCTCTAGCCATGCAATTCCTTTCTACTCATGCAATTTTCGATTGAGTTGTTCTTCGCCCTGAAATCTGTGTATTTATAAACCACCCGCTTCACCCCACTAACCTTCACGTTTTTCATCATCTACCACTATTTATTTTGCACTCTCACTTATTACCCCCACGGTCACGTCACTCCGTCTATCACTCATCGCTTCCACTGCTGCTGCTGCTGCCGCCGTCGTATTTCCTATCATCAACACCGACGTAACGATTACTTCCAACAGCAAATTAAAAATTACATCCGCCACACACCTCACATTCATATCAATTACTCTGGATCCACTCCCGAACAAAACCAACAATCTCACGCGCGCGCGCGCGCATACACACGTCCAAAGTCACCAAAAAAAAACACATAAGCAACATAATCATCATCGTCCTCGTCGCCACCGCTGTCGTCGTCGTCGTCGTCTTCGTCGTCGTCACAGCATTCATCATCATCCCTGTCATCATCATCATCATCAACATAATCATCGTCATCGTTGTGTCATCCTTTTCCTCCTCCTCCCTCTCCTCCACCTCCACCACCACCACCACCTCCACCACCACCACCACGTCCACT
>NC_068985.1:24290276-24290927 GCF_001194135.2 Octopus bimaculoides
TATATATATATATATATATATATACACATATATATACATACATATATTATGTATATATATGTGTGTGTGTATATATATATATATATATATATATATATATATATACACATGTCTGTGCATATGTATAAAATGTACGCAAACGTATACACACATACAACTGCATACATCATATGTTTGTATGCGTACCCTTTATGCGTCTATACATTTAACGTATATGCAAGACATATTCATTGCATATATATGTATGTGTGTACATATGTATGTATATATGCATGTATATATAAGTGCATATATGTTATGTATACATATATACATATGTAACCATTATATTATATATGTATATTTGTTTATCATATTGTATCAATCTATCAACCTATCCAACACAGTGATCGATTTAATTAATTAGTCTTATCTATCTATCTATCTATCTATCTATCTATGTCTTTCTCGCTCTCTATATATATTGATATGTATGCACACACACACATATATCTATATATATACACACACATACACACACATATTTATCTTCCTCTCTGTCTATATCTATATCTATGTGTGTGTGTGTGTGTGTGTATTAAACCACCTCCCCTTTAACGGAATTTCTTCCAATTTTCTGCTATTGATTTAAAACGACAGCTTCTCGACTTC
>NC_068985.1:24290937-24291746 GCF_001194135.2 Octopus bimaculoides
ACACACACACACACACTCACACGCATACACAGAATCACGCAAAACACACACATACACACTCACACAGAAGCTCGCATACACACACACACACACACACACACACACAATGTTACATAAATACATACATACGTACAATATACTTTATAGTTAATTTTACATATTTCAGCCAGCAGCTCTGACCATGCCGGAGCACTGATGTGCGTGATGGCTAATTTTATTTCATTGCACTTCTACTGCTATCGCACCGTATTTTGATTTTGGTGAATGTTTTGTCGAGAGTCATTGACACCCCTGAAGTCCACTGGAGTTCGGCTAGAACCCCACCCCTGGAGGATGGACTAGCCCAACTCTTACAAAGAGTAGTGGTTGGTAGTAGTCAGAGAGAGTGTTTTGGTAGTCTCACGAGGTACGTCGTGTGAACACACTTATTATACCTCCGCTAACAAATACGAAGAAGATGAAGAAAGAACAAAAGCTATAAAACAAATGAAATCCAAACTAAAACATGAACAGCAACGGACAATGATAAAATGATGGCAAGAAAAGCCCCTACACGGTAAATACTGGGCTAAACTAAATGCAAAAGAAATAGACAGAGAAAAATCCCACCAATGGTTGAGAAGCTCAGGACTCAAAGCAGAGACTTATGGATTTTTAATTGCTGCACAAGACCAAAGCCTCCCCACCAGAAATTACCAAGAACATATAATGAATAGAAACATAACAAGTAACTGCAGAATATGTGGCGATGGACAAGAAACAATAAATCATATTATATCTGGCTGCCCAGTCCTGACTAAGAAGGAATA
>NC_068985.1:24292222-24295642 GCF_001194135.2 Octopus bimaculoides
GAGGTAACTCGAATGTGGAATCTAAAAACAGAAACAATTCCTATCATAGTAGGTGCCTTAGGTATAATAAAAAAATATTCAGACAAATACATAACAAAAACACCAGGACTTACAAATATATATAACATACAGAAAATTGAACTACTGGGCACTGCACACATCCTACGCAAAACACTTTCAATACAGTAACCATAAGAGCATCACAGCAAACCACAGCACATACCCAAGGCACACAGAGCTGCGCTGGGTAGTGAAGTGAAAGCACGTTATAAAAATAAAACTACTGAACAACAACAACAATAACAACAACAATAATAATAATAATAATAATAATAATAATAATAATCCTTTCTACTAAAGGCACAAGGCCTGAAATTTCGGGGCGAGGACTAGTCGATTATATCGACTACAGTTTTTCACTGGTACTTAATTGATCGATCCCCGAAAGAATGGAAGGTAAAGTCGACCTCGGCGGAATTTGAACTCAGAACGTAGCGAGAGACGAAATACCGCTAAGCATTTCGGCCGGCAAGTTAGCGATTCTGCTAGCTCACCAACCTCATATAATAATAATAATAATAATAATAACAATGGATGCATGCTACTGATATAGGAAACAGCTGGTGTGTTAATATGATATCAATATACAGTTTACCTAGAACAAACTGCTCAATTGTTTTAAGGTCTACTGATCAACTTAAGATTTGTGAGCAAATGATCTTTCGGTATTAAATAAGTGGAGCACTGAGGCATTAGAATAAAGAGACTGAAAATTTATTAGTCGTTGGAAGTGCTCTGAACACGCATGACTAGACAAGCGTATACATTCTGTCCCGTTTGGTTTCGTTTATAAGACTAAATTTTGGTGACAGATGTGTTTACATAAACATCCATGGCATTACGGAAGCGTTGTGTTCTAGAAAATATTTCTCCAACTCGGGATACCATAACGCGAAACCTATTTTCTCGTCGATTTCCTTGTAATAAATCGTAACACGGTTCCGAGGGATTTTATGTTTTGTTCTTTAAATTATAAATAAAAGCAAATGAAACAACCACTTTACGCTAAAATAGTTTTAACACACACTGTACAGTATATATACAAAGAAAGATTTGAAGAGAAACTCATCAGACAATAAATAAATATACAGTAATGTTGTAGAATGATACGGTAACTAAACTAGCTTCCCCATGAAGCTTACCTGGTGAAAATTTTTATTTTATTTTATTCTATTTTCATTTTACTTGTGGAGAAAGAAAGGGCAGTTCCCATGATATTTGCAGTTCCTCTGAGACCGTTGAGTTTGATGCCGTTAATATTTTGTTTCCTGTATTGCCGGTCAACCTTTGCTGGAAAAACATCAACAAGCAGAAAATTCCAGGGGTTGATGCTCTGAGGAGAAAGGACTGGATAAAATGGTAAGTGTGAGCCTGAGATAACTAGATGCACCAGAAGTGACAAACGGCGGGAAAAACCATTGGGTCGGAGATTCCTTAATGGTGGATGTAGTAGAGTTGTCAGCTCCGAGGAATGGAGACCATTATAGTAGTGACAGGTAAGACAACGGGAAGATACAGCCCACCTAAGTTGTATTCAGCCCTTTCCGGACACGTGCAAAGGTTCAAGCGTTTCAATAAATGATTAAATACCAGTTAGTCCATGGCTCTTCTCTGGATGCACTCCAGTACGTCTGCGTTCGTAGTAACAGCATCGTTCCACATGTAGAAGTACTCTAGTGTAGGGTTTCTTATTTTTTATTTCCTATTTTTTACTGCCCACAAGGGGCTACACACAGAGGGGACAAACAAGGACAAAGAAACGGATTAAGTCGATTACATCGACTCCAGTGCATAACTGGTACTTATTTGATCGACCCCGAAAGGATGAAAGGCAAAGTCGACCTCGGCGGAATTTGAACTCAGAACGTAGCAGCAGACGGAATACCGCTAAGCATTTCGCCCAGCACGCTAACGTTTCTGCCAGTTCGCCTAATGTAGGGCTTCTGGCTGTGTGGGAGGATTGTGCTTTTATGTGGATATAAATGGGTGTGTGGGGAGATTGTATATTTATGGTGAAAACATGTGTGGGAAGATTGCTGTTATGTGGAGGTAGTAAAAGTATGACCTATATATACTCAGATTCCCACATGATTATTGTCATGTGGGATTATATGGGAAAGTGAGGAGGAGGCACAGTCATGTAAGAAAAATGAATACATGTGTGGATGATGTGGATATATGAGGATAATCGATGTGTGAGGAAGCGACACCCACACGTAGTGTTATGCGTGTGCGAAGATAACACTGTTATGTGGGTATATGAGGATAGGTGATGAAGGAGCACTATCATGTGGGAATATATAAATAGGTGAGGAGGGGGTAGTGTCATGCAGCAATATGTGGGTGGGTAAGGAGGGGCATCATTATGTATGTGTAAGGAAGAATCGCTGTCATGTCAGGGTATATGGGATGTGAAGGTATGTCACATGTGTGGGGATGACAGTGTCATGTGAGTGTGTACTGGTATGTAGTGAAGCCTCTTTTTCATATGCAAATGATAGAATGTAGGACGAGGTGAATGTTGGGATGGAGTAGCCATGTGGGAATATACGAATATGTGCGGACGTGACACTGTACAAACATGAGGGGGGATATGAATGTGTGAAGAGGTAGCAATATCATGTGGGAGTAAATTGGTAATCAGTGTAGAGGAACTGACATGTAGGAGTACATTGATATGTATTTGAAAGAACTTCCACATGAGGGTGAGTGGTAAGGAGTAGAAGTAGTTGATAATTTCATGTGGGGGAATAGGACTGTGTGATAGCGTTACATTGTCACGTGTGAGCATGTGGGAGGATGAGAGTAAGGGGATGCTGAAAAGTTCTTGGCTTTAAGGGTATCGCGAAAAGCCTGGCTGGAAGCCCAGCCTTCCGAGTTCTTTTACAGGGCTTAGAAAAAACTGAAGGACGGCTGCGATAAGTGCGTGAACCTGAGAGGGGATTATGTTGAGAAAATCAGAATTAACTGATACTCTCTTTTTTACTCTTTACTCTTTTTACTTGTTTCAGTCATTTGACTGCGGCCATGCTGGAGCACCGCCTTTTAGTCGAGCTAATCGACCCCAGGACTTATTCTTTGTAAGCCTAGTACTTATTCTATCGTTCTCTTTTGCCGAACCGCTAAGTTACGGGGACGTAAATACACCACCATCGGTTTTTAAGCGATGCTGGGGGGACAAAGACAGACACACAAACATATATACACACATACATATATATATATATATATACATATATACGACAGGCTTCTTTCAGTTTCCGTCTACCAAATCCACTCACAAGGCTTTGGTCAGACCGAGGCTATAATAGAAGACACTTGCCCAAGGTGCCACGCAGTGGGACTGAACCCGGAACCATG
>NC_068985.1:24297233-24297894 GCF_001194135.2 Octopus bimaculoides
AAAGAAGAAGAAGAAGAAAAAGAAGAAGAAGAAGAAGAAGAATAAGAAGAAGAAGAAGAAGAAGAAGAAGAAGAAGAAGAAGAAGAAGAAGAAAAGGGGAAGTAGGGCATAAGGAGGATGTCTGCAAAGTGGCGTGTTCTGCTGAGGAGAAAAAGGCGAAGTGTTAAAAGACTGAGCGCGAAGCGAGGAAGAATTGTGAGGTGGAGGACTTAAGTCAACAGCGGGAAACGTGCTCTAAAGAGGGTAGCAATCGATGTAGCGAAATAACATTGCGACTGCAACAAAGGGAAAACAAGCATCGGCGAACGGTTGGCCGTGCAAAATGTTGTGAAAGCGACACCGACTGTGCCAACGGCTAAAATGATATCAGCTGGTCTTTTTCCCATTGACGCCATCACGGACGTTTTTACGACCACGTGCTTGGTTGGCGGCAGAAGAAAGAAAGAAAGAAAGAAAGAAAGAAAGAAAGAAAGAAAGAAAGAAAGAATGAAAGAAAGAAAAAACTTTACTACAAGAAAAAAAAAAGAAATAATAAAAAGAAGCAAACACACAGAAAAGGAATAAAAAAAAATGAAATAAAACAAAGTTCACGCCGGTCTAGTCCGACCGCAATGCACCAGCGTCATCATCATCATCTCACTATCGTCATCAGCAATGCAAT
>NC_068985.1:24298277-24299221 GCF_001194135.2 Octopus bimaculoides
CGTCGTCGTCGTCATCATCATCATCATCATCAACACCATCATCCTCACCAAACACCACCGTCACCTTCATCATCACCACAATCACCGTCACCCCTATCACACCCACCATCATTGTCATCAACAGCGCCACCACCAATAACGGCCACGACCACCACAACCACGCCCAGCAAGACGACAAGCACCACCACCGCCGCCGCCGCCGCCGCCATAATAATTGGTGCTGCCACTACTACAACTACTACAAAACTACTACTACTACTACTACTACTACTTTCATGAATTTTTAGAACTGGTACCACCTCCACCCTCGTTGCCACTACTACTACTACTACTACTACTGCTGCTGCAGTATTGTTTTTATCGTTTATCTTTAGCTTTAAATTGTTTCAGTCACTAGACTTCGGCCATGCTGGGACACCACCCTGAATGATTGTTTGTCGAATATACCCACCGCAGTACTTATTTTTTTTAAAAAGCCCGGTATTTATTTTATCAAGGGACCTTGCCAAACTGCTAAGCTACGGGGACGTAAACACACCAGCACCGGTTGTCAAGCGGTAGTGGAGGGACAAACACAAGCACAAAGACACACAAACATAAATACATATATGCGACGGGGTTCTTTCAGTTTCCGTCAACCAATTCCACTCACAAGGCTTTGGTCGGTCTGAAGCTAGAGCAGCAGAAACTTGCCCAAGGTGCCACGCTGTGGGACAGAACCCCCGAACCATGCGGTTGGGAAGCAAGCCTCCCACCACACAGCCATCGAGGAAATCTCCATGTGGTCGCCCAGCATGCTAGAAAAGCAGCCAAATTCTAACGTATCGCACTATAATATTTCAAGTACTTGGGATGATCATGGAAATCAATGGCAGATAAACTATTACGATGGAACATCCTCATCCAGCCCTTCCTCCATCCCCATCCCCCTCCTCCTCCCCTCC
>NC_068985.1:24300548-24301138 GCF_001194135.2 Octopus bimaculoides
ATATATATATATATATATATATATATATATATATATATAAACACACACACGTGTTTGTGTGTACGTATGCAGAGCTATTATTTTTCCTTCTCAGCTAGGAATGTTCACCTATTGTCTGTGTACCTGTCTATCTATCTGTTTATATTCGTGTCCATTGATTTACAAGCCTAAATCAATTCACCGATAGACAAAGTTGCAATGATGTGAAACCAACCTACTTAGAAGGAATCAGTCTCAATAAAAACACGCGCACCACGCACACACATACACTAACAAACAACAGAGAAACACTCCAGAAAACAAATGAAAATATGTCGGTAGCAATCGGATATTTTCGGACATATGTTAGCGCCATATTTACTCAATTTGTCGGTGATCTTTCCCTCGATCCTGACCCGGTGGTAATATTTCGATACCTACATCGCAGGAAAACGTTGTGCAGAACTTCGGATGATCGATGGGAAAAACTAACAGTTTACTTTCAGATGACGAGAACCATCCACAGATTACGATACATTTTCTGGTCACTTTCTGCTTTGCAATACTCACTACTCTCTCTCTCTCTCTCTCTCTCTCTCTCTCTCTCTCTC
>NC_068985.1:24301429-24302035 GCF_001194135.2 Octopus bimaculoides
TATATATATATATATATATGAATATGTATATGTATGTGTGTATGCATCTTTAACTGTATCTACGTATGTGTGAGTGGTGTGTGTGCATGTTTGAATGGTCGGATGTATGTGATGTGTATATATGTATATATAATTATGTATGTATACATAACTAAATAAACATGTGCGTAGGCGCGTGTGTATGTATATTCAAATTTGCAAACGTAGACAAGAAGAAGCGCGGACAGTACTTGATAGTAAAAGAAGAATTTACATGAATTCCATGATTAATTCGAAGCTGAATACTTAGAAATCATTACGATGGTTATTTTGATGCATATATTTTGGGTGACTTGGAAATATAAACATGAAATCTGATACTTAATGAGCGCAGAGTGAAAAATGTTTGAAAATTTCCCTTGGTGACATGGAATACGAAAGTCATATTGTTTAGAAAATAGCGGTAAACTTTCTACTTAGCAGAGTAAAAAGATAAATACACTTAATATAAAGCAACATGGATACGTCTGTGTGTGTGTGTGTGTGTGTGTGTGTATGTGTGTGTGTGTGTGTGTGTGTGTGTGTGTGTGTTTGCGCGTGCGTGTGTATACGTGCGTGCATATATAT
>NC_068985.1:24302197-24306701 GCF_001194135.2 Octopus bimaculoides
TATATATATATATATATATATATATGAAGGCACGTGGCTTAGTGGTTAGGGTGTCAGCATATTGATCGTAAGATTGTGGTTTCGATTCCTGGACCGGGCGACGCGTTGTGTTCTTGAGCAAAACACTTCATTTCACGTTGCTCCAGTCCACTCAGCTGGCAAAAATGAGTAACACTGCGATGGACTGGGAGAGTCCATTAAATATATACATATATATACATACACACACACACATACACACACATATATATATATATATATAGAGAGAGAGAGAGAGAGAGAGGGGGGGGGAGAGATTGATAAATAGATAAATATATATATACACTCATATAGATATGTATGTATGTATGTATATTCAATGCTTCTGTATCTAATAATCCTTAGTCGTTGTTATTGAATTGAAGAAGGTCTCGTCTGTTGTTTCTTTAGCGTTTCTGGTTTGTTTTGTTTTCCCTTTAATCTCTCTCTCTCTCTCTCTCTCTCTCTCTCTCTCTCTCTCTCTCCAATATTACATCATTTCGCCAGTTATTTGTACTATGACACATTTAAGACAACAATTTATGTCTATTCTTATTTTATTTTATTTTATCTTATCTTGTATTTTCTATTGCTGCAATGCTTTTGATTTCGATACAGCATTCTACAAATTTAACAACCTAACGAATTCATTGGCTTATGATCCATTACTTGCAAATAGCACGAAGATGCAGTCAGACAGTAATGTTTAATCAAATTTAACATTACATTATACATACACATACATACATACATACACACTCGTATATAATGTTCATAGTTCTGTTTTTTATTAATCAGTTTCAACAGCAGTGTTATGAGAAAAAAAAGCAAAACAAAACTAGAACTACTTTCGTAGTCAATAACGTAAGGAGCATAGATTCGTATGAGTGTCTGCGTGTGTATGTGCGCATGCGCGTGAATAAACAATCATTTGCACAGATGATTTGTTATATCTAATTATGATCGTCTATATAGAAATCCGTATCTATCTTTTATTATGCATCAAAAAATCCTATGCTTAATATTAATGTGTGCGTGTGAAAGTTTGAGTTTTTATGACAACTCCATACATGAGTCAATGTAAATAAAACAAAAATATGGTTTTCTTATGCTAACATAGGCTTCTGTAAAGATACCACGTTTGGCAAGACGAAAAAAAAAAATCATTGAATCCATCTGCCAATCTCATCCTTTTTATTCTTGCTTAGTAATCATTCTCTTTTAAAACAGTTACAAATAAAATATTTTGTTTTATTTATGGATTTGATTCAGAATGATAGCGTCGTCGCTGCTGTTGTTGATTTGATCGAACCAACCTGTATTCAAATGAATCCAACTATAACTATCTCGTCTGCTTTTTCTCCTTCCTCTATTTCAAACATTATCTAACGTCTTACTTCTTTTACAATAGGGAGGGTGGGTTTGGGAGCGATAGCGTCGCTTATAACACTGTCGGCTTCTTAGTTTTCACGTCTTTTTTTTGACCTTGCGTCTTTATTCATGAAACCATGAAATTTTATGAGATGGAAGTGTGAATCTGAAGACTGATTTGACATACTCTTTACTCTCTTTTACTCTTTTACTTGTTTCAGTCATTTTGACTGTGGCCATGCTGGAGCATCGCCTTTAGTCGAGCAAATCGACCCCAGGACTTATTCTTTGTAAGCCTAGTACTTATTCTATTGGTCTCTTTTGCCGAACCGCTAAGTTACGGGGACGTGAACACACCACCATCGGTTGTCAAGCGATGCTGGGGGAACAAACACAGACACGCAAACACACACACACACACACACGCACACACACACACACACACACACACACACACACACACACACACATATATATATATATATATATACGATGGGCTTCTTTCAGTTTCCGTCTACCAAATCCACTCACAAAGCTTTGGTTGGCCCGAGGGTATAGTAGAAGACACTTGCCCAAGTGCCACGCAGTGGGAATGAACCCGGAACCATGTGGTTGGTAAGCAAGCTACTAACCACACAGCCACTCCTGCGCCTATATATATTTTTTAATCTTTATTTCTTTTACTTGTTTCAGTTTCCCCACACTGAGGCACCGCTTTAATGGGTTTTGTCGAACAAATCGAACCCACTATCTGTAGACTTAAAGACTGGTACTTATTCTGTCGATCTCCTTTGTTTAACTGCTAGATTACGATGACAAGCAAATCAGCATCGTTTGTCACGTGGTGTGACGCAAACATAAAGAACATGCACATGCATCCATATCTTTTATCTTTTGATTGTTTCGGCCACTGGATTTCAGCCATGCTGAAGTACCACCTTAAAGAATTTTAGTCGAAAAATCGACCCCACTACTTATTTTTCAATCCTTGTACATATTCTATTGACCTCTTACCGGGACGTAAACACAGGAACATCGGTTGTGAAGCGGTGGTAGGGGACAAACACAGACGCAAAGACAAACACGCACACATACACAGACATACACACATACCAGCCCCACTTGTCCAAGGTGCCACGCAGTGGGACCGAACTCGAAACTTGTGTTTGTGAAGCAAACTTGTTGCTACACAACCACGCCTGTGACATATTCTCTCTATTCTCTTTAATTCTTTCAGTCATTAGACTGTGGCCATGCTGGAGCACCGCCTTTAGTCGAACAAATCGACCCCAGGACTTATTCTTTGTAAGCCTAGTATTCATTCTATCGGTATCTTTTGCCGAACCGCTAAACCACAGGGGCTAAAACACACCAACATCGGTTGTCAAGCGATGGTAGGAGGACAAACACAGGCACACACACACACACACACACACACGAATGTATACCCCCCCCCCCACACACACACATATATACGACGGGCTTCTTTCAGTTTCCGTCTACCAAATCTACTCACAAGGCATTGGTCGACCCAGGGTTATAGCAGAAGACACTTGCCCAAGGTGCCACGCAGTGAGACTGAACCTGGAACCATGTGGTTGGTAAGCAAACTTCTTACCACATAGCCACGCCTGCTCCCATTTTCATGTATATTTTAGTCTCGAAGTTCTTACTGTTCAAATGAAGAAATCTATTAGTAAACTAAGCCCCATACACCAACAAGGATGATGAGGCATACATGTGTATATATGCAGGCATGACCGTGGAATTCAGAAGTTCGCTTCGCTTCCGCACGTTTTCAGTTTCAATCCCACTTTGCGGCAAATTTGATAAGTAGACCAATCAATAACTTGTGCGTGAATTTGCTATTGACGGAAAAAGTGTGGAAGTGTTGCGCGCACGCTTTTTATTTGTGTTCTTCTAACATCGATTGATAACTAATGTTGCTTGTTTATGCCTTTAAGAAGTAGTGTGGTTGATGTAATGAAATAAACATGCAGTACTCCAGCATGACCACAGTTCATTGGATAAAACAAATAAGTAAATGAGTTGAAGGCGCATTTATACACGCATCATTACATATACACACTGAGTTAGGGGTATGTAGACATATAGATAAACCTACGTAAATTAAGTAATACATTTTAAAATGCAAGCATGTAGGCGTAGGAGTGGCTGTGTGGTAAGTAGCTTGCTTACCAGCCATATGGTTCTGGGTTCAGTCCCACTGTGTGGCACCTTCTACTATAGCCTCGGGCCGACCAAAGCCTTATGAGTGGAATTGGTAGACTGAAACTGACAGAAGCCCGTCGTATATATATGTGCGTGTGTGTATATGTTTGTGTGTCTGTGTTTGTTCCCCCAACATCGCTTGACAACCGGTTCGGCAAAAGAGACCGATAGAATAAGTACTTATAAAGAATAAGTCCTGGGGTCGATTTGCTCGACTAAAGGTGGTGCTCCAGCATGGCCACAGTCAAATGACTGAAGCAAATAAAAGATTAAGCCTGCGAGTGAGTCTATGTAGTCACTCCACTTCCATCTTCAAACAAGTCCTCTTAGATAACGTGGTCTTGTTTTAGAGCCTCCAGCAGGAGACAACACTGGATTCAGAAAAAAACATTCCGTCGTTCATAGGCAAGGATGTATGCCCTTTAAGAAACCCCGATCTCAGTCCGTTGGATTCCTCTATTTAGTCCATTTTGGAGACGAGGGTCTCGTGCACTCCTCATGCTTCGCTCGACGCTCTGAAGGCATAACTGCTCCAGAAATTAGCTTCGATTCCGCAAGAACAGCTGCGTAGTGCGTGTGATACATTCGCACCTAGACTTAAGGCTGATTCGAAACAGAGGTGGTCATATCGAATAAATGCAGAAGTGTCATCGTTGTGTTTCCTTTACCATTGCATTGCAACGATTTTTTTTTTTTCACAATGTAACCTCGTGGGCATCGGTACCATTTTCCTCTTTCTCCGTTCTTCCATTCTCCGAACTTTCCATCTTTCCGACGAAGGGCTACGCCCGAAACGTCATACACTCTCTCTTTCCTTTCCTGAGCGTCCAATAATACTATCCATATCACGTCCTCACTTTGTTGTTTTTTTGTTATTGTTTTT
>NC_068985.1:24306711-24308098 GCF_001194135.2 Octopus bimaculoides
ATCAAATCCACTTACAAAGTTCTGATAGATTGCCCCAATACTACAGTAAAAGACACTTGTCCAAGGCACCATGCAGTGGAAAAAAAACTTTACAAAAATTTTTACTTAGAATAGTTCTGCTTGAGATAGAGTGAACAGAAGATTGTTATACGTCGTAAAAAGAGAAATACGAATGTCGCGAAGAGTGTAAACCATGAGTTTATGATCGAGTTTTATATTTCCATTCTTTGATTTCATTTTTTATTGTCAATTTACATTTATATTTATATTTTTTATTTTCATTATAAGTTCCGTTTTCTTTTTTTTTTCTCCCTTTTTTGACTGGCAATTGTATCTGAAGCATGTCAGCGCTCGTCCATTTGTAACGAGTGGCGTAGCGTACAAATAATAATGTGCATGTTACTATTGGAAATTCAAATTTCTATCTTGTCGTTCTCTATTGCCTTTCGTGCACTTAACACACATATACCCACGCAAGCATTGCAGTTTCGTAGATACATTCACACGCATACTCAAAGTTTGATTTATATATTACAAAAAACAAATATAAACACCCACACTTGACGCTGAAGACGGAAAAACAAAACAGCTACAACTGAAACCTCTGACAATAAATAGTAATAAAGAAACAATAAATCCAGACATAACACACCATAGCATACTGTACCTTTCTAAACCTTACACTGTTTTTCCCGCCTACCACTATCCAAGAATTGGTGAATCACCCACACCTATCCACGTCAAGAAACGGTGTTTCTAATTTATTCATGTCATTTCAGTCTTATTGAATTGTAAAATCCTTGGGATTACAGGGAAATATCAGCGAGCTTCGCTTAATGAATGCGATCTGTACGCTTGATCACGAAGGAACTACTAAAAGAGTTACAGCAAAGAAATTAATCTTTGTGTCTGCGAATTAATTGTCTATTTATTTCTAACGGTGCTAAAACCTTCACTTGGCGTATTCGAGCTCTTCAATCTGATAAACTCGAGGAGAAGGGGCCGAAATGGCGAACGCCATACCAACGTCTTCTGTCAGACATCAACAAAACGAATAATGTATTAAAAATACATTATGTTGGGTCTGCCTGTGTATGTGTTTTGTGTGAGGGTGTATTCGTGTGACTGTGTGTTTGTGTGCGTTTGTGTGTGTATGTTTGTGTGTGCGGGTGTGTATGTGTGTATGTGTATGGTGATCTGCATGTTTGTGTTTGAGAAAGAATTGTGCACGTATTTTGTCTTCTTTCTGGAAGTACGTATGTCTACATATGTCTTGTTATATATGAATGTGTTTTTGTGGCGGTATACGTGTGCATTTGCAAGCATATGTATATTTACGCAAGTACCTCTGTATACACACACACACAGACACACACACACACACACA
>NC_068985.1:24308139-24309848 GCF_001194135.2 Octopus bimaculoides
TATATATATATATATATATATATATATATATATATCATCTATTATAAGTTAGATTAAGATCAGAAGGCGATGAGCTTAAATATATTTAAGGACATATGAATCTTTCATTGAATACGTCTTAATTACTTTTCCGCTGATAAAACACCAAATAAACGAACTTCAGTGAGATAAATGAATTTTTGTGTATTTATAATTAAACATACAAATGTTTTAAATTCGAAACAAGTGTTTTGCATTATAAAGGTGCCACTGATTTGAGGGTTCTTAGCTGATCATCATATCGAACTGATTATCTATTTTACAAGGGTATATATTTATCGATATCTATTAGAGTGAAGGTAAGTTACACTTTGACCAGAGCAGTAACTTAGTAATTAACGATGTGTTGTTTACACACATACACACAGACACGCACACACACTCACACACACACACAACCACACACTCACATACACACACATATTTACAAATAAAACATGCCCGTGTGCGTGCGTATACACACACATGCACACATTAGTCGGACTTACGTATAATTTGCCTGTACCAAATTCCACTCTCAAGCCATTGGCCAACTTAAAGCGGCTACAGTAATAGTTCTCAACCACTTTTTTAAAAAGCTATGGATGCCTTTGATTACTATTTTATTCTGGTAAGCTACCATAGCCATTTGATGTTTAAAAACTAGTTTTATAGATACCTATAATGCCAATGAAATAATCTGGATCCTTATACACTCCCTGCAATGTACCGTTTGGAAAGTCTACATGTTGCCTTTTAGAGAGAGAGAGGGGGAGGAGAGATGGAGAGAAAGAGAGAGAGAGAGAAAGCAGGTTACGTCTATTTATGAAATATGTTACGTGAAACATTCACAGATTTCATACATAAAAATACATTGACAGCGCACATTATTTAGTTAATTCACGAATGCAGTGTGTACGTACACTAATTGTAATTAAGTTTACATTCGTACATTTAATTTAGTCTCTATATGCGAATACATGTTTATTAAACAAAAATGTTATTCGTAATTTACGTACAATAATGAATAATATTATGGTATGGTGGTTGCTCCTTGGAACCTGAGGGGTGCTCCTGAGCCACCAGTCTATATGAAAGAAACGGAAATACTCTTGCTATTAAAACCCTGTTCTATGCCTGAAATGGTCCATTGGAAACGACACCGTAATATTCTGGGTAAGGTTCAAGAAGGTAAGTTAAACCTCATATTCTCAATTTGGTCTGCGATCACTTTAGGTGCATCTTGATGGAGGGACTGAGGTAATGTACAGCACAAACATTTGCTCACTATAAACAAATCGTTTGCGCAGGTTCTTCAGTAAAAGGTGTGGAACCCTCCATTGTCGTTTAATTTAGGAGAGTCCACAATCATATATATATATATATGTTATCTGCAATTCCACTATACTTTTGTTGTCACAGTAGTTTAAATAATTTTTACGCATTGCCAACGATTCTATTCATGTGAAATGTTCCCATGAGTAATTGTAAGTTTCTTCTTTCTGTAGAATAAACAGAGATGTATCCTACAATCTGACAGCTGTAGCAAGACGAAACTCGTCGTATTGTTCTACTCTTCGCATGTAAATATTGTATACATGTGCACAAATACAAGCACACGTACACTAACACATGCTTAGTGAGAGAGAGAGAGAGAGAGAGAGAGAGCGAGAGAGAGAGAGAGAGAGAGA
>NC_068985.1:24311578-24315140 GCF_001194135.2 Octopus bimaculoides
ACACACACACACACACACACACACACACACACATACACACTCATATATACATTGTGCTGCTACTGTATAAATCTCACTGAGAGGTTTAGAAATGCAATATTTCTAATTTTGTAGATCAGTGAATCTATTTTACTTGAAGTCTATAAGTTTTCAAAGGCGAATAAGCACCGACAACTAGCAAGAGAAGCTGCTCCAGACTGATGCAGAGCAATGACTGTGAAACTAGTCTCTGGATGCTGAGTTTTCTGGGTGGAGGTGCTTATCTCCCCTGTTTGAAAACTTAAGGACACAGAACGCTTGTGTCATATAGCCAACTGGAAACGGTGTTTCCTGGGGCTAAATAGAAGTAGCATTCTTCTCTTTCCTGGGACTGCCAGTTGGTAACAAACCATCACTTTATCGTACTGCTACTGTATAAGTCTCTCTGAGAGATTTAGAAATGCAATATTTCTAATTATATAAATATTATTATTTCTAAATCTCTCGGAGAGAGATGTTCAATAACAGTTCTTTAAAGTAAATGCTATTTGCCAATATAATGTGCTTGTCCTGAAAGGAACGATGTTACTTTGAATTACGTTTGAATGTCTCTCTTTGAGAGATTTAGAAATAATAATATTTCAATTTTTTGGTCAGTGACTGTGTGTCACCTTGAAAACTATATGTTCGAACCGTGAATTCAGCAGCGCCATCTGGCAAAGCAGCTACTCTGTGTTGATAAAATGATAAAAGGTAATAACCTAGAAACCCGTCCACAGATGTTGCTTTGCGTTGGATGGGAGTGCTGGGCTCCCTGTTCGAAAATATAAGGATACAGATAGTGTGTCGTATAGCCAGCTAGAAACGATGTTTCTTGGGGCTTAAACAACAGTAACATCATCCCTTTCGGGACAGCCACATTATGTTGGCAAATAGCATTTACTCATATATACATACATACATACATACATACATGTACATACATACATGTATATATATGTGTGTGTGTGTAAGTATATATGTAGGTATGTATGTATATATATATATGTAGCCTCATTTGGAAAAGTAAACAAAGGGTAGGTTACTGTTCTTATTTCACACTGGGCAGTAAGATGTGGCGAGCCGGCAGAAACGTTAGCACACCGGGCGAAATGCTTAGCGGTATTTTATCTGTCTTTACGTTCTGAGTTCAAATTCCGCCGAGGTCGACTTTGCCTTTCATCCTTTCGGGGTCGATAAATTAAGTACCAGTTACGCACTGGGGTCGATGTAATCGACTTAATCTCTTTGTCTGTCCTTGTTTGTCCCCTCTATGTTTAGCCCCTTGTGGTCAATAGAGAAATAAGATGTGGGATCGAACTTTAATGCTAGTTTTTCTGTTTTTTTTTAATTAGAGAAAGAATAGCCATCTTCTGTCCACAGAGATTCATAGCTTATAGTTATATAAATTATACGCAATCCAAGCTTAAATTTCAATGTTTATGAAAGAAAGGTATGTCGTGAATTAACATTTCAAATTATTCAGAAGATGCTGTGTTATTGATCAATTAATCATCCACAATGTCAGTATGTACACTATTATTCAAAATCGATGGACCGGTTTAACAGTGTTCAAGTATAGCATACATTATAACTACAGTATATACGTAGAAACATAGTGTCGGTCACAAAGCCAGGATTCCGTTTCTTCGTTAAACTCTAATATAGATGGTTCAGTGTTGCCAAAAGCACTCTCATTTACCTTATGATCAACTACAAATAACAGCCAAATGGCTTTAGCTCACACCCTACCATCGTAGAGAACACCTCAGTGTTACCCTGTGTTACTTGCCACAGGAAATAAACGTAATTATCAAGGAAGTTGTAGGCCATTCTATGTATAGGAAGATCTCTCAGTGTCACTTATCACATATAATTTTTTGTTACACTCCTTGCCTTTTTGTTTCACTTTTGATATATTTTTTAGCATTCTCCTCATAACTGGACCTTTTTGCCCTTCGGTCAAGGGAATGCGTTTTATTGTTTTTATCGTATGTGCCTTATTTCTATTTTGTTTTTGTCCGAGTTTGTCTATTTTGTCCTCTCATTTATATCACTGTATCGTTAAATTTTTTACATTTAATAAAGTCTACAAATATTACAATTTTCATGTTTCACGGACAAATAAATATTCTTGACTACAATACCTGTTTTTTTTTAAAGTTTTCTTCGTCCTTTTTACTTTCAATTCGGGTTTGTCTATTTTGTCCTCTCATTTATGCCACAGTAGCTTGTGATGTTGACGCCACCAAACAGAACAATATTATTGCATGGTGTTGAAACTGCGATGATATTTGGTAGATAAGTGATAACTGACAGAGCATGTTTGTAGCTATTGTGTATTTTCATGTTTTTCCCTATGTACCTCTGTCATCATTACGTGTTATATTTATTATTTTTTTTCTTATAATCATTTTAAAAGAGGTTCATTTAGACCCAATATCGTTGTAATTTTTACATTTAATGAATACTACAAATATTATAATTTTCATGCTTCACGGACAAATAGATATTCTTGACTACGATACCTATATTTTTAAAGTTTAATTCCTCCTTATTACTTTCATATATGAAAATTTTGGTAAAAAGAAAACATAATCATGAAGTCCTACGTTCTATGGAGATGGAAATATTTTTGATGGCCACAATAGGAACGCATTTCATCAAAGCTCTCTTCAGTTAGGATTGACTTCAGGCTAAACAAGAACAACAATCAATACTTTTCCGAGTCAATAGATGTTTATATTTCATACATACATACTCCACATATAGATATATCTGTGTGTGGATAAGTGTGTACATGCATGTGTGTATATGTGCATGTCTGTAGGAGTGTGTGTATGTCATGCCGCAAATGTTGAACGATTTCCAAACGACCAGATTTGTTTTGTACGTATATCGATTCAACGCCCTACCCTATATATATATATATATATATACGCACGCGCATATACATACATACATGTACAAGTGCGTTTGTGTTTGTTTTTTATGTATATAAGAACTATTAAATGCAAGAAATTGTACTTGTATACACACACTCAAACACGTGACAATGTACTTGCGTCTGTATACCTGTATCAGTCTAATGAAAGTAAATCTATATTATGATGTTAAATACAGACCATTCGAATTTACTGTTTGACTTCCATTATTTCAGAAGATTAACTACACAGATCTTCTGTTTATGTTCTTTGCTAGAATCCAGAATGTTCGGCAACATTTCAAAGGTCATTAATCCCATTATTTCTTATACGCCAGATTAATATTCCTTGCACATATTCCTGCATCCGTTTAGGATTTGTGGAGGATAACTTCACCGAATGCAGTTTCTTCATTTTTCATTGATATTATCCAGTATTTTTTTCATATACTCTTGCTTTCTGTATCATTGGACTTCTTGTATGATCGCGTGTATGTGTATGCGCCTTTGTGTGTGCGCACGCATGTGCATATATTTATGTATGTGTATGTATGTACGTGTGTGTATATACACACATACATATCGCATATATCTGTTATATATATATATATATATATATAT
>NC_068985.1:24315431-24318881 GCF_001194135.2 Octopus bimaculoides
TATATGTATGTACGTGTGTGTATATATATTCACACATACATATCGCATATATTTGTTATATATATATGTGTGTGTTATGTATGTATGTTTGTATGTATTGTTGCATGTATGTATGTGTATATATATATGTGTATATATATATGTGTATATGTATGCATATATATATATATATATATATATATATATGTTTTTATATATATATGCACACTTACATATGCATATCAGTGTGTAGTTATATAGACTTACTATATATGTGTATGTGTGTCTAAGTGTGTTTGAATGTGTGTGTGTGTGTGTGTGTGTGTGTGTGTGTGTGCTATGTAGACGCGTTTGCATTTATTAGCAATACTATTCATGGCTATATTGATTGTTTACATAGATATTTTAGTATATAAATGCCTGTATAATTTTATATATATTTCATGCAATACATAAAAGTGCATGCTTCCACAGACAGCCAAATATTTCCTTCTTTATTACCCACTCTACTCTTTTAGCTTTCTCTGTACACATACACGCCTGCGTGTGTGTATGTGTGCGTGGGTATGCATGTATGTGTGTGTGTATGTGGGTGCGCACATGTAAAATGTGAAAAACTACGATAGATTTTCTTGTCATAACTTCTATCGTCAGATAACCCTGTTTATTCAAGTACATTTTGACAAAAAAAGAGAAGAAAATAAAAAGTTGCTGCTTCTATTGGTGGCCATAAAGTTTTGATGGTTAGGCTGGGAGCGATAGATTTCAAGAAATGTAATAAATAAATGAAAATTGGTACAAAATAAGGCCAAAATAAATGAAATATACAAAAAGGAGGTTACGGATGTAAGATAGTTACATCAAATAAAGGAGAAGATAACCGAAAAAGAACATGAAACAAAAAGAGAAGAAATGAATAAGCGGGGTGGGAAACGAAAAATAGAAGTGAACCACGTATACATGCTAACATATGTGAAATTGCTGTTAATGAGGTTCCGATATTATAACCCAGTTACATAATAGATATTTCTTGTTGTTGAAGCTGATATCAAGATTATGCAGGTATTTGAGAATTTGTTTCTTTTCTGCAGTGCAAAGTTCATATCTTTTGATTCCATTCTTGTAGGGTTTTGACCTTTCAATAATTTTCTATATAGTTTTATTGTAGGAAGTTTTGTTTGGAATTGCTCGATGTAATCGGTTAATATTGTCGTTTATTGTGTCTAGAAGTGGATGCTATAGAGTCTTTGTTTGAACTTCCCTTTGGTCATGCCTACGTATCATTTACGTGTCACAGATACTTGTGGTTTCATACAGATAACCTCTGATTTATAAATTTCCAGTTTCTATGCTGCAATATTTCTTTAGTGGACAAGCATGGGTGTTGTTGAAAGAGTTGTGACTTTAGTTTAATTGACTATAGAAATGTAATACCATTTTTTGTCTTGTGTATGGCAATCCTCTAACTTGATTGAATATTGTGCTTGGTAAAAACCTCTTTATACACGTGCGCGCGCACACACATATGTTTGGTTGAGTGTATTTATAATTTATACGACATTAGTTTAAACATTAAGCCGAAATTGGCTACTAAAGTATTGACGTAATACTAGGTTTCCTTATTAAAGTAACTGTTAATGGCGGAGAGACTGAAAACAATACTGCTTGCATGTATTAATGATGAGATGCTTCAAAATAGTATGGAGTGACAAATGAAACTGTGGTAATATCAATACGGTATTTCATTAGAATGGTAATATAAATTAGCAGTTAGATCTAAGCTAGCCTAAAGAAGGGAATTGTAGAGTGTGGGAGTGACGGCATTTGATTCTATGAACCCAATACCATAAGATATATAATTTAACGACTACATATGAAACAATATAAAGCAAGAATTAGCGACAATGAAATCCAGAACACAAGAAGAATCCTACAGATTCTGCCTATCCACACCAAAATACAGACTGCAATGGACACCAAGCTCTCTCACTCTTGTTCTAGCACTTCCTTCATATGTTTCAATATAAGCTTTGTTTTTTTTCATGTAGTTCAACGTATTCTCTTCGTTCTTCTTCTTCTTCTTCTTCTTCTTCTTCTTCTTCTTCTTCTTCTTCTTCTTCTTCTTCTTCTTCTTCTTCTTCTTCTTCTTCTTCTTCTTCTTCTTCTTCTTCCAGGTGCATTCATGTCATGAAATTTTGTAAGTTCGTTGGAATTTTCACAACCAATTTCATTTCTTTTGATTGTTTTTTTTAATCATTATTTTAAATAGAATTCACTACCACTGTTTTGCAGTAACTTTACAATTGAATACACTCCCGTAAACTGGACAGTTTACACTCAAAATGCAAAATTTGAAACTCAGAACACAAAGAGATCTTATATGATGACCTAACAATTCCAACAATCCACTGCCAGTTCATTTATCCACCCCTAAAAGACAAAAAGCAAGGTTGGCACCAGCGAGATGTGAACTTCGATTGAAGAGAGTTGGAATAGATACTACAAGACATTTTATACGACTCGCTAAAAATTCTATCTATTCGGCGCCAGAATATGAAACAACGCCATTACTTTTCCTAGTCGATGTTCGATAATATTCATTAATACTTTTGCCGGCTTACATTTCCGCTAAATTACATTTCCACTAAATTGTCAGTAACCAATGACTCTGAAAAAACAAAAAATCAATAATTTGTGATATCAGCAACTAGATCTTGTATCATTACACAAGTTTATTAGATTAATACAGAGACTGTTAATATTATCTATGTATAGGTGTAATTTATTTTCTCGGCGTTTTTACATTTCTGCAGGCACAAAAAAAAAAAAAAATGTAAATAGTGGTTTTCTCATCACTACTTGGATAAGATCCGTGATGAGGTGGATACGGTGTCATATTTTTAAAACATGCCTCAGTTTCCCATATCTATCTTTTATATTTTATATTTTTGGTTTTATCAGTCACTGAATTGTGTCCATGCCAAGGCACAACTTTTAAAGGTTTAACATTAGAAGTACCAGCATTTCTTACCTAAAGGACCATAACAGTCACTTTTGACCGACATTAAAAATTTTATTGGAAAAAATTTACGTACAAAATATATATACAGGTGCAAGAGTGGCTACGTGTCATATATTGTAAATTTGCAAGATATGTTGGCGTTAAATAAACTGCAAATTATCCGATGCTTGTGCTTTAAGAAAACTAGCTCTTTCTACATGTGTCTACACACACACACACACACACACACACACACACACACACACACACACAGAGTCAAAATAAGTAACAGGATATCAAGTAGTAATGCAGTACGACCGTTTCAGCAGGCGTACTGCATTACAACTTGATATCCCGTTATGTATTTTGATTTTATCCACCTTACTTCGAGCTGTGCGGACAATACCGGACTGACTTGGTGCTTCAACTTAAATACCTAATCAACTGAACTTTAATTACTTCTTATATAT
>NC_068985.1:24318957-24320508 GCF_001194135.2 Octopus bimaculoides
TATATATATATATATATATATATATATATATATATATATATATATATCAGAAGAAAATGGACGAATGGATTATGCGGTCTTGCCATAATGTTTCATTAGGAGATTTTGTTATGACGTAACATCGTATATTCTGTTATGTAAGAGATGCAACATCCATAGGATTATGCAATTCATCATTTTAAGATATCCCCCCACCAATCATCAGGCAACTACATTCAGATCAATATTTGATATGCTGTTAGAGTGACGAATTCAACAACATATATGTGTGTGTGTGCCCACGCGTGTGTGTTTGTGTATTAATATGCTTGTCTCATATACATTTCTGTATTGAATTTCGTACAGAAAGTTTCATGATTTCGGAAGAATCGTAATGTGTATGTAAAAGGAAAATTGAAATGTTTGTAAGAGGAAATTTCAAATGGTGATGAGATATAAGTGTAGGAAATAGCTTCTCTGTTTCTCCATTTAATCAGCAATCTTGCTTTCTCCTTTAGTGTTTCTTTTCGTTCCTCTGGCAGCTTTTCTAATTACTTATCTCGATCTATTATTTATCCTATCAATTTCCCTTTGCTCACAACGTTCTGCGTTCACTCTCATTCATTGCATGATTATCTATGTCTCAGTCAGCCTATAGATCTATCACTCAACCAATCTGTCAGTCTACTGTCTGTCTGTTTCTCTCTCTCTCTCTCTCTCTCTCACACACACACACACACACACACACACACACACATTCGCGCACTTTATTTCTTTGTACAGACACAGAGATACACACGCAGAAACATACGCATACATAAACACATATATGTCTAGGTACATGTAAGCATATGTATGCATATATATATTTATATGAATATGTATATCCTTCTGTCTTTCTCCCTCTCTCTTTCTCCCTCTCTCTTTCTCTCTCTCTCTCTATATATATACATATATATATATATATGCATACATACACACATACATGCACATGAACATAGACACACACACAATTCTAATTTTCTACTCCTCGTTTTGATTTGATTTGAAATTGCAAAACCTTTTACATCTGCCATCAAAACGATGCCTGCAATCGCATCGCCTGGGGATCATATCGATCAGCCTCAATATATTCAAGATACCAGTGCAGCGGAGCAATATGCTTCAGTGAGCTGAGTAGTTTTGAATCTCCAATAAAGAGAGGAAATTTACAAATTGTTTAACTAACACGATAAATATCTTTAAACTGTCTCACTAACTTCAGAATTTATCCGCGGAATAATTTATGCAAACCCACTCAAATATTTGTGCCGAATTAAGAAGAAAAATCAATGAAATATTATGGCAACTACTATTGGCTCCTGGCTGCTTCTTCTGACCAGACGAACAGAAGAGAACAAAATTATGCAAATCATATTGGAAAGTTGTATTATCTCCTAATATAATAATGAGCGTAGTGTTTTTATATATTTGTGTGTGTATGTATATATATATATATATGGGAGAATATACAAATAATAACAACAGACGAGGACAGGTGGTGTAAATAACAAAAGTATATATTAGTATATA
>NC_068985.1:24320691-24325010 GCF_001194135.2 Octopus bimaculoides
ATATATATATATATATATATATATATATACCCAGTATATATATATATACCCCAGTAACTTAGTGGTCCTGCGTAAAATAACTGATAGAATAAGTGCTAGACTTATAAAGAAAACGAAATGGTGGGATCGATTTGTTCTATTAAGACCTTCACGTCGGTGGTCCGGCATGGCCGGAGTCCAATGACAAAAAATAATAGTATTAAACATGTATTTTATTGTCCATCAATTATCGTTTATGTTTTCTTGATTAGGAAACTGCCATCTGTTTTCTGCAATTAAGCTATGCATAAAACAATGGTACAAATTGCATGATGATATTGTATAAAAGATTAAGGCGGCGTGCTGGCAGAACTGTTACCACGCCAGACAAAATACTTAGCAGCAGATCGTCCGTCTATATGTTCTGAGTTCGAATTCCGCTCTTCATGAATGGCGTGTGAACATTTGCAAACAGCTGCTGGAAAATCCTCGAAATGCTCGTTTTAGGCGTCGAATTGTAACTGAGGATGAAAAATGGATCTATTTTCGTAATCTTAATCAGAAAAATCAGTGGTTTTCTTCAGGCCAGGCTTCAGAACCTGTTGTCAAACAAAGGTGATTTGAAAAGAAGGTAATGTTGTGTGTTTGGTAGAATTTCGAAGGAGTGTTTCATTTTGAGCTGGTCCCAGATGGTCGTTCTGTGAATGTTAACCTTTATACTCAACAAACGCAGCATGTATATGACTCTTTGAAAATCTGCCAAACGGTATTAGTCAATCGAAAACGCACACCCCTGCAGCATGGCAGTGACCCAACACATACTGTCAATAGGACCAAGTGCAAACTTAAAGAATATGAGGAGCTAGAAGCGTTGCCTCACCCAGCTTACACAGACCTTGCACCATCAGATTACTACAGATTTCCGAGTTATGGCTAATTTCCTGCACGGACAGAAGTTCAACAATGTGTATGAGATTGAAAACGGACGCAATGAGGTTATTTTTTTTTAGACTCTAAACAAGCCAAATATATAAGAGGCGAATTGAACTTTTGGTACAACGATGGCAAGAGACAATAGAATAGAATATGGTGCGATACATTTTGATGAATAAACGCTTTTCGTGTGTAATTTGAACTATTAAAGCTTGAAATATGAAAAAACTATTGACTGAACATGATAGCAGCTGTCCAACGAACTGGACAGTGGGGGGCAAGCTACGAAGATATGAGTTAAACCGAAGGCCACAGTGTGTCAGAGAGAGAATAGGAGAATCTGCTGCAGTTGTGAAGTCCCTGGTATAGTATTCATGTATAAAATCCCGGATGACGAATTCTCTTCTGGACGCATTCCCAAGTATGTATGTATATATAGGCACACGCGCATGCAAGCACAAGGACACATATGTACCCATCGACACATATATAAGTATATACACATACATATATATGTATATGCACAAATGTATGTGTATATGCACAGACATGCACACACGCATATATACACACACACACATTTACATACACATATATTCATAAACATATATGAATATATGTATATGCCTATGCTTATATGAAAGTATACATGTCAATATATATATACATATATATTTATACATATGTATATCTATATTTATATTTGTATATACATACATTTACACACTCCCACACAAGCATCCCCCCCACACACATACACACACTATCGCATACATTCACACTCGCAAATTGTACGTGCTGTTAATTGTACAACTGCATTGAATTGTTTCCCGCCTCTGGGCACGGATCTGCACGTATTTTCTTTGAAATTAATGTCACAATATTGAAAAAGAACATTTCTACTTGAAAACCGAAGAAAATGACTGATATTCATTTCGCCTAACGTTAAAATAAACTCGCTTTGAAAACGAAACAGTAAAATATGATATGATTTACAAATGAGTTGGAATTACATATATTTAACTAAGCACTCACAAACATATATATATTAAATAAAATCTCTATCAAAACAAAATACTAAAAACTGATATATGTTTTCTATATCATACTCTGACACACGTGCACAATATCATACATTGGCTCTGTGACAAGCATACAGAAGTTGTATGTGTTTGTAGAAATAGAGTCATTACTTGTTTTTCGACATACATATGCAATAGATACACATATATACACCTATACACATAAGCCACATACATGTAAGTAACACTAACACACAAGAAGGTATGATATATTTGTATGTGTATCCATACATAAGTATATATATCTATATATATATATATATATATATTTATATATATATATAAATATATGTGTGCGTATATACACATGGACACACACATATATACATATACATGTATATGTGTGTGTGTAGATAGATTGATTGATAGATAGATAAATAGATACATACATATATACATACATACATACATATATACATGCATACATACATACATACATAGATATAGATACACAGATAGATAGATAGATATAGATATTTGCATATATGTGTATGTATAAATGAGTGTGTATGTATGCATGTGTGTGTGTGTGTGTATGTGTGCGTGTGTGTATGTATGTGTGCACCGAACTTTCAAATGCACAACGAACGCAGATTAATGTAGGCTCTAACCGACACTCTCCATTCATAAGAACAAATTTTCGCACACATACATACATACATAGGCATTCTCATATGCATACGTATATGCATGCACACAGACACTAACAAACATACACATATATACACAAAACTAAATATACGGTTATATATATATTTACTAAACATATATTTACCAACACCCATAGAAATGCCTATATATATACACATACATACACATATACATATACACATATGCATTCATACATTTATTATATGCATATGTATTTGTGTGTGTATGTGTGTATGTTTGTACGTGCCTGTGCGTGTGTTTGTGTATTCCTTTTACGAGTAAAAAAAGAAACGATTCTCTCTGTCTATTTTTGCAACGCTACTCAATGAAAAAATAAGACAAAAAATTCTGTATTTGACAGCTTTGATCTCTGTCAAAGTATTTCAACTCTAAAAGGTTGTAGAACGATGGCAAGGGTCGATTCTGCTGACAAATCAGAAGCAATAGGATACTATGTTTGAAGAATTTGCCTATATAAAGTGAAGACATTTTCATCACTTGAGCCAGATTCAAAATATTTCACGTGGACAGGACGTCTAAGTGCACATAACTGAGACATGTATACTGAAGGGCACGCACTCAGGAACACACACATACTTACACACACATATATTCGCACAGATGCTCACACAAACAAGCATGCACGCAGTATTTTAGTACTTCAATGGTTTGAGTTCAGATACAGTAGCCCCTCGACTATCGCGGATGTTACTTTCCGAAAAGCCGCCGCGATAGGTGAAAATCTTTCGAAATAGAAACAGTACTGTACTGTATATTTTTTTTAATTATTTTTAGAATTTGTATGTATTTATTTTATTATAAATGCAAAACAACAGCACAGAGGAATCGATGTAGGCTTAAAAAATAATAAACCGCGATAGGTGAACCGCGATATGGCGAGTGATTATTGTATCTCTTTTGTCTTTTATAGTAGCGTTCTTACAAAACTTCTTGAAGGTAATAAATAATATATTTTCAAAATTATTCCCAGACACGCGGTTCCGGGTTCAGTCCTATTGCTAGGCACGTTCGACAAATGTCTTCTACTATAGCCACAGGCCTTCTGAGTGGATTTGGCATGTATTAATATTTAATAACGATATTATCGAGAGTGACTTCGAAGTTTCAGCCGGCTAACCCATCGTCGGACGATGACTTAGCTAGTTGAAATTTCGAAGTCACTGTCAATAAGTCTTACTTAAGAATAATAAATTTGTAGTCTATAAAAGTATTGAGTAATCCATCAGATTAATGTAAAAATTTTTAATAATTCAACATAAAAACATCAATGCATGTTTGCGCTTGTGTGTGTGTGTATTTGTGGGTGTATACATGTATAATATGTATAATTAATATATACCTAAATGTGTATGTATATATATATATACGTGTGTGTGTGTGTGTGTGTGTGTGTGTGCGTGTGTGTGTGTAAGCAGAGTTAGCGGTTGGAATAACCATTTAAGGGATAAGAATATCCGTTCTTACTACCGGTATCAATTACCTATGTTAACCCTGGGCATGGGTATGCAAGCACACTATGCTCATAGGGTACAGGTAATAACAGAATAAACAAAAGTTCATCAGGAATCAAATTTAAATAACCAGAAAATGTCGGTCAAGTTGTTTGTTGATCAAAAGTTTTCTCAATTTTCTGCTTATTTAAATTCATATATA
>NC_068985.1:24325288-24325632 GCF_001194135.2 Octopus bimaculoides
ATATATATATATATATATATATATATATATATATATATAATTCAAAGAGAGTTAGACGTTGTGAATCCAACCAACTAAGGGATTGTATCTATCCAATATACTACTGGTAGAATACCTAATTAATACACATGTGCTGTATTAATTATTGTATAATAATTAGGCGAGGGTAATAAGTGGTTTTACCCTTAATTTATATGGCAAGAAGAAAATGGAGGGAATACAGAAGTAGTGTTCATCAGCTCTTAGACATTATATGTCTATTGTATTGTCTTCCGTTATTTCTTCCGCTATTTTATAGTTTCTTCTTGCTATATATATATATATATATATATATATATATATAT
>NC_068985.1:24325642-24326543 GCF_001194135.2 Octopus bimaculoides
ATATATATATATATATATATATATATATATATAACCTATCTATCTCCATATATATTCTTGTATGCATATATTTTATGACGTTTATATGATTACCCTATAGAAATACATGCATACACATACAGAATCAAACTGCGTAGATATAACTAGATGCACATATATACACATATACGTTCACTTATACACATGTTCAAATAAAAACATACATATAGATGAGTGAAAATCGATGAAAATCAATGAAAATCAATAAAAATCGATGAGCAAGCGCATTAGTGCAAACATCCACGTATTAATTTACTTACAGATATGCATACGTACACATGACCCACGCGCATTGTTTTCTAACAGGTCGCTATGCAGATTCACCTTTTGAAAACTGCGAGACATTGTGAAAATATCCGAGTGGATAGTGATCTACAGCGCAAGGGGGAATCTAAGCAGCTATCCAAGCACTGTAGAACGGCAACGTAAGAGAAAACAATGTTTCTTTAGTATAATTACTTAAGAATTCTGAAACACTTCTTGTGAATTCAGCTTGGCTGATGTGAGAAAGGCCTAGAATAATTCTATCCTAAAAGCAGTGCCAGAGACAACTGGAGAGGTCATCAAAAAGTAGAAACGACTGACAATGTATCAACATTTTAATGCCCGCTTGTCTGTTTGAGAACTCGCTCGGTCTTTTTAACAATTTCGATTCCCTTGACAAACCGACAATAATGGAGCGACATATATATAGAATGAGCATCCAGAGAACCTCCATTGTGAACATTGTTTACTTTCGTCTTTTTCACCTGCATCACCTTTCTGACACGTTTCCTTGCGTCGTTCATCCGTCGTCACCAATGTCCTTCTAATGTACTTTACACATTCCAACCTGATACACATCTTTCCTTCCTCCTTCCCT
>NC_068985.1:24328436-24329841 GCF_001194135.2 Octopus bimaculoides
TAAAAACACGCACTGGTTCAGTCCTTTATTAATTTATATAGTTTTTTGTTAAATTATTTCATTGCACTCTTGCAATCTCTTCAGTAACGTGTCTCTCCACTTCCATTTATTTATTTAAATGGAAGTGGAGAGACAAGTTACTGAAGAGATTGCAAGAGCGCAATGAAATAATTTAACAAAAAACTATATAAATTAATAAAGGACTGAACCAGTGCGTGTGTTTATTACCGGCATAATGCCTCTCCCAAGGTTTAATTGTATTATTTAACATTATTTCCTCTAAAAAAAATTTTCGAGACGCCAGCCCCCTATTACAACAATGCCTTAGCCAATAGTGGTTTTGATGATAAATTAATGTACAACCGGTCTAGTAATAATACGAAAATAAAAATAGACCTTAAATTAGATCTAGGAGAATGATTTGGTTCACTCCACTCCTCCTCCTTAGTGTTAGAACCAACATAGCTAAAAGACTCCTGTCTCTCTTAGACAAACATTTTCCAGAAAATCACAGGTACAGAAAACTATATTCAACAGGCACTTAGTCAAATTATCATATACTTCTACTCCAATATGAAGAGCATCATCGCACGCAAACACCACCAAGAGCCTACACCAAATTGAAACTCTCGATACTCAGGAACTTGTCCACTTGATCAGGGGAGCATGATTAAATCTGTCATATATGGGCTGATGTCACAGCAACGCTAGATGATAACAAAACCGAAAAGAAGAGCTACATCGGGTTATGTGAAGGCGACTTCGAAAATTGCTACGCTAGCAACATTTCTTCCTTCCGACACAGGGATAAAAATAAAATGACTAAGTTGTCTAGTCACGTATGGTGTTTTGATGTCTAACACCACACCACATACAGCTAAGTAGTAAATAGTTGAAAATTCCACGCCACTTGTCAACGGATCAAAAAAAAACGTAAGCTATGCGTAGCTGAATGAACTCCGGCAAACTACTGAATTTCAGAACTGAAAGTTTTAGCAGATGTAAACATATGGATAAGTTCCTGTTGGTGAATTGTAAAATATCATCCTCTTCTGATTGAGCAGCTGTACTGCAGATTCTAGGCCCCTATCCATTCAGCCTTATGACTGAGGACAGAACTCTATTTCAACTCCTCTTTCTTTTTTCTGTCTTTCGTTTTCCAGTGTTTTCAATATCCCAACTTTTACATCTACTTCCTTCTCGCTCTTTCTCGCATTTTCTCTCATCCTATCGTCCTGTTTTAGTTTGTTATGCCAATTGGGGCAAAGACTGAGAATTATATGAAGACACCATACGTGTTATAAAATGTTGTCTGAGTTGTTTTTCATCGCATGTAACTATTAGTAGCTCATGGAATTATATACTGTGCTTATTAAATAATGTATATATATATATATATATATAT
>NC_068985.1:24329926-24331295 GCF_001194135.2 Octopus bimaculoides
ATATACGTATATGGGAAGAGAGAGAAAGAGAGAGAGAAAAAGAGAAGGACAGACAGACAGGCACATACACACATACATACATACATACATACACACGTACGTACGTATACATATGCGTGTTTGCGTATGTTGACCGAATGACAAACGATGGTTAGATGAGAATCTTACCCTTGTTTCACAGACTGATTTGTTGTTCGCTGAAATATCTTATTAAGATTTCAATTGGTTTATAACAATTTACGTTGCAACCAGGAAAATGTAACGCTAGTAGGAATTAATTACTGTAAATCATTTTTATAGGAATACTAGAAGTGACTATCCAATTGAAAATAATGGAAAAATAAAAATAAAACAACATAACAAAAAAAAAATAAAAGAAAATAGACAGGAACCGTTTATAGATCGATATTGAAATATTTTATTGTTTAAAAACAATAAAATATGCTTTTGTATTTATGAATGATAAAGAGTAATAATGAAAGAGGTTAAAGAAAGATAGATCGTTTCGGGTTGTAACAGGATATAGAATAGGAAATAGAAAAAGAAATTGAAATAAGGCTGAATATATAGAAAACGGAAAGATGGATTAAGACAAGACCTGATAAATAGCAAGAGAAGTGAGAGTAAGCGAAGGATGGGGGGGGTTGAGGAAAATAAATTAGAAATAAAAGTGAAAGTAGCAAAGCTGGATGAAAGTTAGACAGTCTCAATATACGCGGTCATAAATTTTTTAAAAGAGAGCGAATGAAGAAAATAAGACATTCTGTTTTCTTCTGTATTTTTCTGTCTTTTCTTCTTCTTCTTCATTATTTTTCTTTCTTGTTGGTGCTGTTGTTAAATAGAAACTACTTCAGATAGGAGTGGAATATTCAACAGCAATTAGAGAAAACGAAATAGGAAACCGAATAATAATAAGAAGTAATGCCGGATCCATATAGGACAAAATAAAGAAAAAGGAAAAAAGAAAACAAGAAGTGAGACGGAGAGAAATGAACAAGAAAGGATAAGTCGAACAAAAGATGTTAGCGATATAACATAGATGAGATGGTCTGAAAATAAGACGACAAGCATGGTTTATTGTGTCCAATATTCCACGAAAGCAGCTCCAGTGCGATAAACAAATAAATGAACTCCAAGGCAGCCATAGCATATCTATGAGAATAAACTATGGCCATCTGTCCAAAAAGAATAGTTAACACTGTCTTTCCCTTTTTTCCTTTCCTCTGCCATACTACATCAATAGACACTTCAAATACGCGCGTGCGCACATATACGCCTGCTATGTCATTTGTAAAAGCTACGCAATATGTAAGATGATATTTTATCATGAAACACATGGGGGACATGACAAACCTGATAAAAATACATA
>NC_068985.1:24336608-24341207 GCF_001194135.2 Octopus bimaculoides
ATATATATATCTGTCTATCTATCTATATATCTATCTACCCATAGATTCACAACAATACCTATTATTCAACTCATGCCACCCTAAACACATAAAAATTAACATAACTTATAAACTAGCGAAAAGAATCTGCACCATAGTTTCGGATAACAATACTTGTGAACGAAGACTCCTTGAACTTAAATCAACACTAATCAAGAGACATTACCCAACATTATTAATAATTGATGGAATTAAACTAGCAAAAGAAATAGACATAGAAACATTAAGGGAAGTTAACCGAAATACTACACCAGATTTAAAAATACTCCCAAACATCTCCACACACAACCCTAGAAACAATGAGGCCTTCAACATCATCCAAAATCTATCCAATCTCACTGGAGATAAAGCAATGAACAGAATTTTAGGCTCACACAAAATTATCAAAAGCAAAATACAACCGAAATCATTGAAAAAATATTAACCAGCGCAAGACTATATTCATTATCAAGGGAACCAAAAGTGAAAAAATGAGGGTGGCTTAACTGTGGCATATGCCCCCACCTTTTGGAGGATACAGAGTTTCAGAAGGTGAAATATTTAAGATAAAATCAAATTTCACCTGTGACTCTGAAAACTTAATCTATGCTATTACCTGCTTAGGGTGCAGAAATCACTATATAGGCCAAACAGGAATGTCACGCCGACGAAGAACAACTCTTCACAAAGAAAAAAATCTGCTACCCAGTATATAGATAGATACGGGTCAGTGAACACATAGAAAGATGTGCTAGGAACCTTAAGCCGAACTTCCTAATTTTCCCTTTTTATCAATGTTCACAGAACATCTCCCTACAGCGAAGACTAAATAAAGAGGCAACTTTCATTAATAAATATCATCTACAACTCAACATGAACACAACTTAATACTACTAACCCTACCAATAATCCCACTAATCTCCATACATTCCACGCATCATTCATATTCTGGTATCTATATCTACCTTAACTGCTTACCTCCCTTGCATGTAATCTTTTCACTCAGCTACTATTAGACCCGACACCGTTTGGAAATCTATGTTCATTCAAAGTCAGTGATCAGCTCTGACGATACCGGTATGACTTTGAATCTCTATAATGCTTCATAATAATGATTTTTATACTTCATAATTCCACCTCAAACCATCTAATTGTATGCATATATCTTTGCTTTTCTTTATAAAGCCTTTATTTTTTATATCTAATGTGCATGTTCTTTGTTTTCTTTTTACTTTCCCCCTATTTATACCACGTGTAGTCTTTTCTCTGTGAAACCTATTTCTATTATATATATATATATATAATGCAGTAATGGCTTGAGGTTAATCAGCTGGCAGCAACTCTTTGTTTTTAGACTATAGTTCAAATTGTAGGGAATTCAATGTCAGAGTCATTCTTGTTCAGTCCCTATACACTACTGATCGTGTAGGTGTATTCTCAAAGATATTCAAATCAGGTCCAGCCTATGACTTTTAATTTAGAGCTCTATTAACAAATGCATTCTTTAGGCACTCTATCTGGGACTATCCCCTATGCTTCGTTCAAAACGATTCACAAGAGTAAGCTTCTTCGTATTTTAGGACAAGAAAGACAATATAATCCAGTGTTTTTGTGTAAAGACAATAAGGGTACGGTTTGAAAGAGATTGAATTGTTTATTCTTGTAGGCCAAGTTACCACGTAAATACTTCGTCGCTTTTCGTAAAATTCAATATATTCAATGTGTTTACAACAGTCTCAAACAGGTTTGTATAATGCAGCACTGAGATAGTTTTATTGTAAACATGATGCGAATGTGAAGGAAGTTAATAACAATGGAAATCGAAAATAGAAAGGAAAAATGAGGGGAAAGCAAGTAACTACAATGTTGGCGGTGAAGGCGATGAACTCAGTGCATCAGAACAAGTCTGATACCTACTTATGAAAACATAACTCACAAGGAATCGGAGACTGACAAAATTTATGATGGCTACCTAAAAATATACACCGAAAATGCGATCAATAGATTCTCACAAAATGATCTGCGTTTCCAACTGTCATTTTTTATTATTTATTATTTTATATTTCTTTCTTTCTTTCTATCCTTCGCTGTCTGTGTGTGTGTCTCTCTCTCCCTCTCTCTCTCTCTTTCTCCCCCTCTCTCTCTAATTGTACTATTCTATCTTTCTTTTTCTTTGATCGCGACCCCATGTCAATTTAAATATTTCTGTTGCTTTAGTTATTGTTATTTTGTTGCAACCCTTTATTGTTGCTGTCGTTCTTTTGCAGCGTATTTCTTGTTTTTAGTATTTTTATATATTTTTATATAATCATCCTCATCATCATCATCGTCGTTATTCAGTTTAGGTCGACTTTGAACGAACAAGCCTACGACCTGAGACATTCCACTCATAACTATCCTCGCCGAAATGTTCTCTTAATAGTATCTACGACAAAAATATCCAAATATATTATTCCATGTTTAAAACACGAGGTTGTCATCTGAGACAGATTTGGAGAGACATATGGAGCTTCCACGATAGCTTTGACGTTGTTGTTTGGCTTCAGGTATATCTAGATATAGTAGACCTACGTTCGAATGTGTGAAGGCGCATGGCTCAGTGGTTAGAGCATCGAGCTTACAATCATGAGTTATGATGGTATTTAGAAACCAATTGATATGGCTATCGATGAAAATAAAGTTAACTATTCAACAAAGCTTCTTAATTCTTAGGAACCTCCAAGATTGCCATCTCTCAACCGCAGTTTAATGTTGGATCTTCTACAATACTCCTATAAAGCTTAGTTCATCCTAAGCTCTGCATTGGTACTCGATGAATAATAAAAGCATCACAGCTACATGCCACCGGCGCATAAATTCAATCTCGTTGTGGCAAGGGAAAAGATACTTTTATTTCTAGATCACCCCAAGTAGTATCAGAAGCAATGTTTCAGTTTAAGCGCATACACAATTTTCAGTAAATGTTTATTTTGCCAAGCTAATCGACAAATCACAAAAACAAACACTGAACGTTGTTGGCCTGCAGTTACAGAAAAGACTTGTTTTCTCATGTTCAGCTGTATGCAGGATGGTCTAAGATAGGAACGGCTCACAAACTTTTTGCATGCATTGTTATATTATACATTTGATTGGAAAATAGCTAGACTGATGGATATATATATATATATATATATATATATGTTAGCGGGGAAACACAAGTAGTAGACATCATACACGCACCCTGGACGGAAATCACCAGCAACATTCTTGTACCAGGTATAGCCACCCCATATCCCAGAACTACTAGCCCACCCCACAGGTCAGATGTTCCGGATGAGGCCACAACGTAATCAGGAACTTTGCCCCCTTCCCTGGATCAATAAAGACTTCATAACTGAATCAATTAAATTCATCCTCCAAAACAACCATTTCATGTTTAACACCACTGTTTATAGCAAAAAATCTGGAATTACAATGGGAACTAGGGCAGCCCCAACCATTGCCAATCTAACAATGGGCTATTTAGAAATAACAGTATACCAATAGTCCATAGGGACCCCAAACTTAAGGAGATTCTATATAACCATAAAATCATTAAGAGCAGCAAACAGCTTGAAACATTGAAGAAAATTCTAACCAATGCCAAACTATTCTCTAGAACAACAGACGCAAGAATCGTAAAGCGTGGTCGCCCTGATTGCGAAACATGGCCCAATCTGTTGGAAATATCGGAATTCCATTTCAGACAAGGACAAATATTCAAGATCAGATCTAACTTCACTTGCCCCTCCCAAAACCCCATTTACGTAATCAGATGCTTGAGCTGCCATCGAAATTATATTGCATCAACAGGAAATTCGACCCGAAAGAGATGTATGGTCCACAGACAACAAATTTCCACCCCACAATATCGCCAAATATACCTCAGTCAACACATTCACGAATGTGCAGAACGATTACAACCACAATTCGAAATTTTCCCATTTTATCAGCTTACCTTCTGGACCTTAACACAAGTAAGAATGAATAAAGAAGCCTCATTTATCCAAAAATATAAACCAGAATTGAATATAAAACCATATCAAAACTAAAGGATTTACCCCATCTAATGGAAGATGTAACCCATAACAAAGCAAAGAACACAAAAACAAAAATAAAAATAAGTAAAAATTACAGATTTACCTCCCCTTTACTTCAAAATAAATGAGTGAACAATTATCTTCCTTGGCAATATATTTTCCCCAGCAGTATGTATATATATAGAACAAGTAGAAAGATAAATGTTATTCAACGCATAAATACTGAACAGTATAGCTATAAAGGATAAAATCCTTTTTTCTTTTTAAAAGCAGAAAAATTTGTCGGCAGCCGTGTGCGTGTGTATGTGTGTGTTTTTTATGTGTGTGTGTGTGTGTGCATGCGTGTGTGTGTATACTTACTGAATATCACGTCGTTGCTTGGAAATTTTGACAGTAGAATGCCTTGCCGGACTTTTGGAACAGTACGCCCACATAAGTTGGATTTTCTCCGTTTGGACGAGAATTATTCATTTTTTTTTCTATCACACCCTTTCAAATGATAAGGGGAAGCTTTGAATGAAAA
>NC_068985.1:24342324-24348189 GCF_001194135.2 Octopus bimaculoides
TATATATGTGAGCGTATATGTATATGTATATAGACACACATGTGTGTGTGTGTGCATTTGTGTGTAGATAGATAGATAGATAGATAGATAGATAGATGTGTATTCCGAAAGCGCAATGAGAAGAGAAATAATAATTTGTTTTTCGAAAAGCTGCATGAATTACATCTAAGTTTGAAGGAGTTAAAACGATATTTCTGATAAAACTAGCCTTGGTTACTCTCATTCATACTCTTACTTAATCTGGCTTTGTAGAACATCTAAGAAGGTCAGTTTGAGGTGAAATCTCTCGCTGTAAATATGTTATAATATTCTCCGTACTATTGGAAATTCACAAATTGCCGACAAATCTTCGGTAGTCTGTCGATTTGCTTTTGATAATAAAATATCGTAATGTGAACTGTTGCGTGTGTGTCTTCATCTATGTGCGTATGCATTTCTGTGTGTACCTATAAATGTGTGTGTATTTGCGTATGTGTTTATGTGCAAATGAGTGTCTCTGAGAATGGGCAGGCCATGTTTGAGTTTTACAGACTGCGTAGTAATCACTTCAATTTTATTTTAAACAATTGCCTGCCACCGACTGCCATGTTGGAAGCAGAAAGAGTATTTGTTACTTTTACTAGAATATTGTTGCTGTTAATATTATTGTTGCTAACTCTTGTTGTTGCTATTGGTCTTTACAATAGTTTCATGTTTATTGTTGCTCTCTCTGCTGCCCGCTGTTGCCATAGTTGCTATTGTCACTATAATTATTGTTATTGTTACTAAGACTTGCCTTTGCCATCGTTTCATGTTTGTGATTGGCGTTGGCTGTTTCACTTCTCTGATTATGGCGTCCTTACTACCGTCAGACGACAGTTGTTTTTAGGTGTTGGTCGGTGGTTGATCTTATGAGTGTGACCTAGTGAGGAGGTTTATGCTGGTCTGACAGTGTGGAGTTATAGAAATCGGTTGTCTTAATGGCGCTGGTGAATTTCATTGGTCTAAGTAGAGTTCATAATGATAACGACTCTACCTGGCTTGAATGCAGTTGTTGGTGTCCCTGTTGCTGCAATTGCTGTTGTTTGTGTTGTTGCTGCTACTGCTGTTGTTGTTTGTTTTCTTTTTGTTAATAGTGTTGCTGGTGTTGTGGTTATTTCCGTTAATAACAATGTCGTTGTCAACTCGACTAAAAACTTAAAATGTTACTTCATGCGGTTTTCCTGTCCCACTAACAAATTTGTCCTATCATTTTATGCATCGTGTATGTATTGTACGTTCGCACATAATTATGCACATATGTATGTGCGTGCGTGTGTGTATGTGTTCGTGCGTGCGTGCGGGTTTGTGTGTGTGTGCGCGTGCATGTGTGTGCTATGTGTGTGCGCGTGTATTTGTGTGCATTTTTATATATTTATATATATGCATATATATATAAGTATATATATATATATATATATATATATATATATATATATATATATATATATATATATATATATACATATATATATATATATATACACATATATACATACGCGGACACACATATGAGGACGCACACGTGTACACTTTATTCCTTTTCTGTCTCTGATTCTTCTCTTCCTTCCTCTGTCTCTCTGCTTCTCCCCCACTTCTCTCCCCCACTTCTCTCTCTCTCTCACTTCAATCTCTCCCTCTTCCTCATCAGTCCCATTTATTTCTTATCTCCTTCGTTTGACATTGTCCCTAACATAAAACCTCTTTACGTTCCTCTACACAGGTTATCTAGCTGACCGCAAAACGACAAAAAAAACAACAAAAAGAACGAAAAGAACGAAAAGAAACAAAGACAAACTGCTGTTTATTCCAAAAATCGTTTATTCTCCCACTTTGATAATTGCTACGTCATTCAGCATTTCCCTCTCTTTCCGATTTTTCCCCTCTTCCCTCTCTCTTCCACATCTCATTCCACTGTTTCCAGCACGGTCTGTGCACGTTTCGCTATTAACTGCGCCTTTTGTTCGTTGTCTACTTTTCATGCAGTCGACATCCGGGTATAAGTGTGATCAATCATGTGATAGATTTATGACCACGATAATTTCATTATGCAGTTTAGCCAGTGCTATTGTTCTGTCTCGTTAAAGATCTACTGACGTATGGGGTGCGTGGTGGTTATCGGACCTGTTAAAAGACGTGATGGTGGCGACGACGACGACGACGACGATGATGATGATGAATAATGATGACGATAGTGATAGAGACGGAAGTCTTCGACTGCTGTTGTGAGTGTAGTGATGGTGTTTCGTGTGATGTTACTGATGATTGCGATGGTGATTGTGATGATGTTTCGGGTGAATGTTCGTGACCATTGTGAAAGTGTTTGTGGTGATATTAATGGCGAATGTGGTCTTGTTCGTGGAGATGTCTCTGCTGATCGGAATTCAGATTGTGGCAACTTTAATAGGTTAGTGGCAATGGGAATGGAGAAATAGGGACTCTGAGTGTGTGTGTGTGTGTGTGTGTGTGTGTGTGTGTGTGAACGAAATTTCTGGGGTTGTCTCATGTGATTGTGACGTTATTTTGTGCTGGTACATGCGGTACTTTTAGTAGTATTTATGGTAGCGTTTTGTGGTTATGCTTGTAATAATATTGGTGCACAACATGTACTTAACTTATCGACCCGGAAATGTTGAAAGGCAAAGTTGACTTCGGTAGATTTTGAACTCAGAACGTAAAGACCAACGAAACGCCACTAAGCATTTTGCTAACGATTCTGTTAGCTCGCCGCTTTAGCAGTAATAATGATAATAATGGTTTCAAATTTTGCTATAAAGGCAGCCATTTTGGGAGAGAGGATGAGTCGGTTACGTCTACCCCAGCGTTAAAATGGGGCTTAATTTATCTACCCCGAAAGGATGAAAGGCAAAGTCGACCTCGGCGGAATTTGAACTTACAAAGTCAAGGCGGACGAAATGCCGCTAAGCATTAATTCCGGCGTGCTAACGATTCTGCCAGCTCACCGCTTTGACAGTGATAATAATAATCCATTCTATTATAAACACAAGGCCTGGAATTTGTGGGGAGGGGACTAGTCGATTAGATCGACCCCAGTACACCATTAGTACTTAATTTATCGACCCCGAAAGGTTGGAAAGCAAAGTTGACCTCGGCGGAATTTGAACCCAGAACGTAGCGACAGACGAAATGTCTCTAAGCATTTGACCCGGCGTGCTAACGATTCTGCCAGTCCACCGCTTTGACAGTGGCAATAATAATAATAATAATAATAATAATAATAATAATAATAATAATAATAATAATAATAATAATGATGATGATGATGATGATTTCATTTATTTGCCACCAGGACGAAGGATGAGGGGGACAATACTGTGATAAACGTAAAATGTTGGGATTTACATATAATGAAATAATAGAAAGAAAAAAAAAAGGTAAGTACACACAATATACAATGGAAAAGAAGGGACGTATACATACTATAAAAAGGCTTTAAAAAAGGTGGGGGTGGATGATAGAGATGTAGCCCTCCCGATACAGGATGAACTCTCTAATAATAATAATAATAATAATAATAATAATGAATTCTTTACTGCCCACAAGGGGCTACACACAGAGGGGACAAACAAGGACAGACAAACGGATTAAGTCGATTATATCGACCCCAGTGCGTAACTGGTACTTATTTAATCGACTCCGAAAGGATGAAAGGCAAAGTCGACCTCGGCGGAATTTGAACTCAGAACGTAGCGGCAGACGAAATACCGCTAAGCATTTCGTCCGGCGTGCCAACATTTCTGCCAGCAATAATAATAATAATAATAATAATAATAATAGTTTCAGATTTTGGCCTTCGGGGAAGGCGAGTAAGACGGTAACATCGCCACAGTGCACCACGGGTGCTTATTTTATCGACTTCGAAAAGAAGAAAGGCAAAGTCAGCCTCGGTGGAATTTGAACCCAGAACGTAAAGATTGACGAAATACCGTTAAGCATTTGTCCCGCTGTGCTAACGATTCTGGCAACTCATCGCCTTGCAATGTTTGTGGTAATATTAGATGGTGTTAGTGAAGTTTGTTCCGATTTTATGTATACTCATCTGCTCACTTTTCTACTGTTGATAATGCTGGAGAATCATCCTCTAATGTAGAAACCACTGATGATTTCCATTTGAGTGAAATCACGTGATAAGGGAGTTCCAGCGACAATTCAAGCATGTACTAATGTTATTAGTGGAGGCGCAATGGCCCAGTGGTTAGGGCAGCGGACATGCGGTCATAGGATCGCGGTTTCGATTCCCAGACCGGGCGTTGTGAGTGTTTATTGAGCGAAAACACCTAAAGCTCCACGAGGCTCTGGCAGGGGATGGTGGCGATCCCTGCTGTACTCTTCCACCACAACTTTCTCTCACTCTTACTTCCTGTTTCTGTTGTGCCTGTAATTCAAAGGGCCAGCCTTGCCACACTGTGTCACGCTGAATATCCTCGAGAACTACGTTAAGAGTACACGTGTCTGTGGAGTGCTCAGCCACTTGCACGTTAGTTTCACGAGCATGCTGTTCCGTTGATCGGATCAACTGGAACCCTCGACGTCGTAAGCGACAGAGTGCCAACAACCTAATTTTATTAACACGACAGCTGCGAAAACCTCCGCCATCATTTCAGCCAATGACGGCACTCTTAACCTCATGATCATAACTAAGATACAAAATAGTCACTACTATCAGCTTGATAGTTCTCTTGTCATTGTTATCATGGTAACAAACATTATCACTAGCTCCATCAGTGTTATCGGTTTAATAGTCTTGTTCTTATTGTTATCAGGGCAACAAACATCACTATTATCAGCCTGATAGTCCTGCTATCGTTGTCACCACGGCAACAAACATTATCATCACCACTTACCACATCACTACAACTATAAATACTCCGTTAACACCGTCAGCACTAGAACCACCATCATCGTCATCATTGTCATTGTCTTTCGATGTCATCGTTGTGGTTCAATGTCGCCTTCCTCCACATAAGACTTTCATCATTATCTATCTTCTAATAACAACTATTGTTATAATCACCTTCACAATCGATGTCAACACTCACTTCAACATAATTTTCAAATAACTTTCACCGTTTCATTGTCACTATCTTCAACGTCATTCACGCATAATTAACAAAGTCTTGAATATTTATACCACGACATTATAAATACCCGTTCGATATTGCCATGTCTGTAAATCTAACATCATGAAATTAATACAATGCATTGATTAGAAAATGCCACAAAGAGACAGTCTAAGTTGATTTTTTTCTTCTCCCATAAACAAGATCAGACATTTTATCAGCCATTCTAATGTACTGAATCCGACTATGTAATATTTGCTTTTTCTTTTACTTTCTGAATTGTTTATTAGTTATTGTTCTTTATTTATTCACCATTAGTGTCATTGAGTAAGAAGTACCATTACCAACACCGTCGACTTGTCTTCCTTCTCAATTGCAATTGTTTCACATTATTTTATTTCGAAGGAGTTGAGCTGGCAGAAACGTTACCACGCAGGACGAAATGCTTAGCGGTATTTCGTCTGCCGCTACGTTCTGAGTTCAAATTCCGCCGAGTTCAACTTTGCCTTTCATCCTTTCTTTGTCAATTAAATAAGTACCAGTTACGCACTGGGGTCGATATAATCGGCTTAATCCATTTGTCTGTCCTTGTTTGTCCCCTCTGTGTGTAGCCCCTTGTGGGCAATAAAGAAATAAGAAACGTTAGCACGCCGGGTGAAATGCTTAGCGGTATTTCGTCTGTCTTTATGTTCTGAGTTCAAATTCCGCCGAGGTCGACTTTGCTTTTCATTCTTTTGGGGGTCGATAAATTAAGTACCAGTGGTGT
>NC_068985.1:24349836-24352643 GCF_001194135.2 Octopus bimaculoides
TATATATATGTGTGTGTGTGTGTGTGTGTGTGTGTGTGTGTATGTATATATATGTATATATATATATATATGTGTGTGTGTGTGTGTGTGTGTGTAGTATGTATGTGTTTATATCTTTTACGATGTATATACATGAGAAAATGTTGATATCCATGTAAGACTATATACTAATATATATGTATGGGCAGATGGAAGGAATTCATTGATAATGATAGGAATTTTAGACTGGTTAAAATTTTTTAATAAAATGTAAAATGAGATCACTTTTTCCCTTACCCTAAATTCGGGCAGTAGTTGTGGTGTAAAGCTCCAGGTCTTCCCTGTTCGAGGGATCAAAGGTGTTCCAGCCATGATCTTCCCGAAAGTGTAGGACTATAATAGTTAATGCATCCTTACCTGATTTAATATATTAGTGTAAATTTTGAGGAAGATTAAGCTGCAATCATTAACAGGTCGAGTAACTATCTTTATTTTAACCAAGAGAGAAGACAGTGGCCATGAACCTTTTATGGCCTCTAACACAAGTGGGCATCGAAGGACCAAATCGAATGATTGATTAAGTCACCAAATCGAATGATTGATTAAGTCTAGCGCCCAAGTAGGATCCGGTGGAATTTGAACTCAGAACGCAATGATCCGAATAAATAAATACTGCAAGGCATCATTTCATCTGACGCTCTAGTACAGTATTTCTCAACCATTTTTTTACCTTTGGAACCCTTTGATTCCTATTTTACGCGAATGGACTCTCCTAGCTATTCAATGTTTAGAAAATTCTTTTCTTTTTTTTTTTCGCCCTTTTGAAGCCTAGTCAGGCTCATGGGACTGGCTTCCCGGTTTCTATGGCATATGTGTATATTTGTACGGTAGTCGATATAGCAGCGCTTTTAGGATAAAATGGTTTGTGATTTAGTTAATGCTTTGCCTTGAAATGCTTTTACAGAGCCGTACAGAAACGGCTAAGCTGGTTAAAATTTATAAACAAAAACGATGAAATTGAATTAACGACAGCTTTATGACTTTTTCATATTGAATTAAGCCTGTGTAATTGAAGTTAATATTAGAATAGAAGACGTGCTTAAACAATATATATCACATTTAAATTCACGTGTCTGTCTGTCTGTATGAATGCATGTATGGATGTACGCTTGTATTTAATATTTCTATGTAAGCCTCTGTGTGTGTGTGTGTGTGTAGTTATGTGTGTGTCTGTATGTTGCCGTACATGTGTGTGTCTTGTGATTTTTGATTCTTGTGCACAGGAAAAAATAATACATACTTATAGCTTTCCGTTTAGTCGAGTAAATAAATAACATTGAAGATAAATGACAGCGAATAAATGTATTTAATATCTTCTTCAAGGCATCGTTTGTTGCAAGAATCTGTGGTGGAGCAGCGGAAGAAAGTTGGAAACATTAAACAGATTTTTACGTTTTCCAAAAGGAAGTCGCGCGCAATTGCCATGCGTGGAAGGAAAAAAAAATAGATTAAAAATAAGACAAAATATCGAATAGAATTAAAATGACTCGTCGGCGTTATTATTAAATACACAAAGAGACAAAACAAATTGTCTGTTTGAATGTACATTAATTATTTGCTCCAAGCGATAATCTATTCATTACTGGAATCATAATTTATTTGGTTCTGCACTGTATGCATGTATGTATGTATGTATGTATGTATGTATGTATGTATGTATGTATGCATGTATGCATGCATGTATGTATGCATCACTCCTCTCTCTCTCTCTCTCTCTCTCTCTCTATCTATCTATCTATCTATCTATCTATCTATCTACCTTTGTCTATATCTCTTTCTTTGTATGTATGTTTGTGTGTGTCTATATACATACGTATATATGTAAGTATGCATGTATATATGTATGTGACCAGACACACACACACACACACACAAAAACACGCATAAAAATTTATATAGATATATAGGAATGTAGGTCGATATATATGTGCATATATATATATATATATATATATATATATATATATATATATATATATATAGATAGATAGATAGATAGATAGATAGATAGATAGATAGATATAGATAGATAAATAGATAGATATAGATATATATGTATATATGTATATATATGTATGCGTCTCTTTCCCCCCCCCTCTCTCTCTCTCTATATATATATATATACATAAATATATAAAGTTATGCGCATAGCACATAATATTTATTCCTACAAACTCACACTCACACACACACACACATATATATGGTGGTGGTGGTGGGGTTTGTTTGTGTGTTCCTATAGAGTGATATTCAGAAGCAATTTTGTTTTTCCTACAAACAGTAGGATCAAACGGTGAAGTTATATGGTATCCAGTTGTGTCTTTGTAATTTATTTATTTATTTATTTACTTATTTATTAATTTTCATGTGGGAATAAAATTTTCAGATTTTAAATCCACCACATGAATAATAAACATTGATAATAATATGTGTATGTGCAAAATTACTTACAAAGGAATTACATCGCTAACATAAAAAGCTGGACACATATCACAGCAACATCTATACATGTATATGTGTATGTATGTATTTATGTATGTTAATATGTATATATATATATACCGTTGTCAGGCCAAATACAGCGGTTTTCGCCTGAGATTATGTTATAGACGCGCTGTGTTTAAAAAAAAGAAACATGCATATATATAGGCGTAAGGCATGGAAAATAGCCCCTGTGCTTCGGCCTTCTTAGGCCTGGTCAATGACGTGTGCTCGCTGTCTCACCCCATTCTCTCCTTCTGTATATATATATATATATATATATATAT
>NC_068985.1:24355872-24357161 GCF_001194135.2 Octopus bimaculoides
ATATATATGTGCATACATGTATGTATGTATGTATATATATATACATGTGTGTGTGTATAAAGAGAGAGAGAGAGAGAGAAATATACACGCATTCATACATAGTCAAATGATAATAGAGATACGTTTATACATACATACGAACGCACGCACGCACGCACACACACATACACACACACACACTCACATATATATTTATATAATAGCTTTGCATATGAGTGTATGTGCGTGCTTGGTTGTGTGTGTGTGTGTGTGTGTGTGTGTGTGTGTGTGTGTGTGTGTGTGTGTGTGCGTGCGTGTGTGCGCTCGCGCGGGCATGTGTATTGGTTAAACAATGTTTGTGTGTCACACATTCGTATAGATTCGGCGAATAACTCAGCGCCGGCTGGTAAAAGGGCATTCGTTCAACGTTCAGACAAATAGATAGACATCTTGCGAAATGTATTTCTCTGTGTGTGTGTGTGCGCGCGTTCATATATATATATATATATATATGTTTATGATATGCGTGTATGCGTTTGCATATGTGTGTATATCTGCTTTCGTTTGATAGCTGTCTATATACGTGTGCGTGTGAAGAGATATTTTAAGTTTTCTGCGTCCTATTTCGTTGCCTTTGTGCGCTTATGTTTAGGAGAACGACGGAGAAGAGGATGACAGAGAGTACAATGCACAAAATGGCGGGAAGGCAGTAACAGAATTAAGAGGGAGGTGGAGAAAACGTGGAGGATGTAGAAGCGTGCGTAGAGAATGTAGTGACAGTGGTTGGAAGTGAAAATGAGAGACGGAAAAAGAATCTTGTCTGACAAACTGGGAAGAGATAATGAAAGTAATGGACGTTCTCTTATCTCGTGCATTCGATCGTAAAGCTCAGGTTTGTCTTCAGTTATTGAGTATGGGAGCGAACAAGGGATAGTTTACTTCATAAAGATGCCGTTTAGATTACAGGGTGATAACGTGCAGAGAATGGGCGGGAGAGTAGGAAGCGGGAGGGAGAAGAGAAGAATAACGAGAGGTTTTGTGCGAAAGAGTGAACAATTAAGGGAGGGAGTGAATGACTGAGTGAGAGAGTGAGTGAGAGAGTGAGTGAGTGAGTGAGTGAGTGAGATAATCGAATGGAAAATTTGAGACAGAGTATTGGAAGAGGAACATGAAAATATACAGACATGTACAAGAACATAGAAACACAAACGAAGAGAAATAAAGACATAAAGACAACTAAATAATACATACATACATACATACATACATATATATATGTGTGTGTGTATATATTTGTATGTATATATATA
>NC_068985.1:24357675-24358247 GCF_001194135.2 Octopus bimaculoides
CACGAACCCGTGTGTGTGTATGTATGTATGTATGTATGTATGTATGTATGCAGGTATGTATATATGTATATATGTATGTATGTATGTATGTATCTATGCATGTATATATGTATGTATATATGTTGTAGGTATATATGTATGTGTGTGTATATATGCTTGTATGTATGTATCTATATGTGTATGCATGTATATATGCATGTATGTGTATGCATGTTTGTATGTATATATGTATGTATGTCGAGGAAATAGACCCCAGGACTTATTCTTTGTAAGCCTAGTACTTATTCTATCGTCTCTTTGCCGAACCGCTAAGTTACGGGGACGCAAACACACCACCAGCGATTGTCAAGCGATATTGGGAGGACAAATACAGACACACAAACATATAGACACTCACATATATATCTCTATATATATATACGACGGGCTTCTTTCAGTTTCCGTCTACCAAATCCACTCACAAGGTTTTGGTCGGCCCAAGGTGGCACGCAGTGGGACTGAACCCGGAACCATGTTGCTTGGCAAGCAAGCTACTTACCACACAGCCACTCCCGCGCTTTTGTATGTAATAT
>NC_068985.1:24358407-24362421 GCF_001194135.2 Octopus bimaculoides
TATATATATGCATGCGTGTGTGTATGTATACATGCATAGTTTTATATTCCTTTATGCTTTTATTTGTTTCAGTCGTTTGACTGCGTCCATGCTGGAACACCGCTTTTATTCGAACAAATCGACCCCAGGACTTATTCTTTGTAAGCCTAGTACTTATTCCTTGGCTTAGTTTTGCCGAATCAGTTGAGTTACGGGAACGGGAACACATCAACATCTATCTGTCTGTCTATGCATCTAGGCATCTATCTGTTTCTGTCTTAGGCGCAGGAGTACTTGAAGGTCATGTATTCCATATTCTTCCTTCTCTACATCAAATATCTTTACTGTCACTTCTAGCAGCTTTTACTTGTATAAAGATAACACTCCCTTTACTCCGTTAGCAACATCTCCCGTTATACCTCCATGAATAGAGACCTTGTGCATTTTAGAATTCTTCAGCAGCATCATGCTAATGTCTTTTATACCGTAGAAGAGTATAGTTTTGCAACAGCACTTTAGATAACTAACGGTGCTTAGAAATTGTGATAAAAAATCAGTTGTAAACTTCATATCTCTTTCATTATATTGGAAATGCAAGTATCTTTTACATTAATGTTACAAGTAAGTATTACATAGGAGATACATCTACATTATATCGCTGGCTGACTAAGCATCTACGAAAAGGATAAAGTGGGACGTATAACATTCCAGAAACAAAATGCAGAAAAACAAAAGCTCACTAGTTGATAGCAAAACAATCGAATACAAAATACAGACAAATCCATGATTACTCACATAAGTTATATGAATAGAAATATATAACGCAAAATCTAACTCACAGATGGTGCATCCAGTAACAAGCTACTGCAGAAAATCACACTAAAACATAATTGCTAATTGCCGAAGTAAATCTAACGTCAACGAGGGGGAAAATGAAAAATCTAAATAAGTAATAGATACAACTATGTTTCTGCGATTCCTGGCTTCAATAAAACAGCAATAAGGAACGCTACTAAAATTCTTTCATCCAGAAGATAAGACAGGGAACATCTGAAGTAGTCGATGAACATAGGAAATTTATGGTTCCAAACAAAGCATAAAGGATTGCTAAGCAACTATTATGAAGTAGTCTTTGTTAATATAACCGAAACAGGCAACATTTTGATAACAGATAGGCACATGCACATTACATATTTATATCAGTTTCTCTCGCTCTCTTTTTATACAAATATACGTGCGTCTGTGTAGGTGGGGTCTGTATATACAAAGTGACACACACACACACACACACACACACACACACACACACACACACACACACACACCTCCCCCCCCACACACACACATACGGAGTGAAGGAGATTTATTTCTATGCAAGAATGAAAATAGAGGAATTAGTTTTGGGGTTGAAAATGTACCTGAGTCTAAAAACGAATAATTGTAGTATTAAAATTATTTTGGCAAATTTATTAAAATAGCATCCTAGTTTCAAAAATTTTTCGTCATTCAATAATAAACAGAAGTGTTTAAGAGAGTCTAGATTAAGTATATATATGTGAGAAATGTTGAGAAACACAAGGGGTCGAGCAAGCAGAATCGTTAGAGGGCTGAGAAAGTAAGTCGTGGTATATGCTTCTGCTCTGTATATTCTGATTTCAAATCCCGTCGATGTCACATTTGCCTTTCACCCCTTTCACCCCTTTCGATAAAAAAAAAATTCCAGTCAATTATAGGAGTGAATGTTATCAACCATCTCCTTTGCAACTAAATCAGAAACTGTTATCAGTACGTGGTAACTTGAATTTTAAAAAAAATTAAATTACGAATTACAAGTAGCTCTCGTAATGCAATCATTACCGGTCACAAATACATGGTGTATATCGATCCATTTGCTGCGGAAGAAGGTACTGAGATAGCTCCCTATATGACGTTGGGTGCTAATGAACACCGAATGTCCTCGATCAAGCGAGACAACTTACCTTGGGATGATCGAAAACGATAGGTAACGATATTTCGCCATTATTGTAACTCTGTACCTGAAACACCTCGAAACGCAACAAATTGCCGGTCTGCGGCGTAATATGCAAATAGTATGGCTTGAAAGTCATAACATGTCTAGGTGAGACAGGCTGACACTGAAGTGGCTTCGCGCCCTCCATTGTCAGTTAAAGTTCAGACAGTGTCATGTGACAACTTGCTGGGGCTACTTGCTGGAGCCTAGCAGCGGGAAATTTAGACAGTGTCACGTGACAACTAGCTGGGGCTGCCTGCTGGAGCCTAGCAGCAGATATAAAAAGGGGAACTTGACATGACAATCAGTCGGACGCTGACACTCGTTGATGCTGCATCGAAGAGGCCAGGGAATAGAAGAAAGAAGACATACACCCAACACCAGAGCTGAAGACACCTCCGAAAGGAGGGGCCCCGCCACGTCAAAACGGTAGAGGAGTAGGGGCCGAAACCGGACGTGGTTCCTCCTGATGATGTCTTGAGCTAACTGGATCCTATAAAGGAGCTGTTGTGGTAGCAGACCACGAAACATGGTTGAAATTCCTGTTTGCTGATTTGCTGCGGCGTAGCACATGTATGACAAAATTAAATTATGAAATTAAGCAGCTCTAACAATCATCTCGAGTCAGTTTATCCCGTCTTGTTTGGGACATTCGGTGTTCTTTAACCCTCGGCGTCATATAGGTAGCTTTCCCAGGACGCTACTCTGTAGCAATGGGCGTATAAATTAAACGCACACACTATGTATGTGTGACCAATAATGTAGGATTGAAAACCACATATATTCCTAAAATGTTGCATTGTATGGACAAATATATTGAGGAATAAGTAAGTGTTCGATAAGATTATCACGTACACATTATCGTCTGTTCATGTTTGCAAATCTACCTTTATAACTTGGAATGGGAGTTGGTTTTCAATTGCGGTTTGAAAGTAAGATAATGGTAATGTCTTAAAGCACATCAGAATAATAATAGGATTTGATTGCAAGTACTATATAACTAATCACACACGCACGCACGCACACACACACACACACACACACACACACATACACACATGCATGCAAACACACACACACGCATACATGTGCGCACGCATACACACACACACACACACACACACACACACACACACACGCAGTGCAGTGAATAATTACTCAAAAATGAAAATAACACAGACATCTCATCTTAACAGATACATTTACTAAATTTACATAAAAATATCTAAGGAGTAATTTTAGTCAATAAAATCGCCACTGGCTTCAACCACACCCTTTAGACGACTTCGGAACCTCCTGCAACTCTTATGGACGGTCTCCTTATTTACGTTGGTCAATGCTGCCTTATTCCTTGCCTTCAGTTCATCTTTGGTGTTACAAGAAGTTTTGTTGGTCTCTTGCTCAACTCAACACCACACATAATAATCAAGGGGCTTACAGTCGGGGGAGTTAGGTGGCCAGATGTTAGGGGTGATGTGGTTGCAGAAATTGTCTGACAGCCATTACTAGGTTCTCCTGCTTGTGTGTCATGGTGCAAAGTCCTGTTGCCAGACATAGGGTCTTCCAGCAGCTACCTACTTGACCCAGAGTAGCACTACATCCTTCAGGCAATTGATGCAGGCCTCTGTGCTGTGTGTGAGGCCGTGTGGGAGAGATGAATGGAGACATAACGTCACCATCACTAGTGATCACTCTAAATACCATGATATTGACTGGATGTTAGATTTTTTTATCACTCTCGGTACATGTTTTGGGGACACAACAAGCCAACAATTGTTCTCTGTGTTCACCATCTGTTCACAATGGCGCTTCTGGCGCGAATGCCAAGCAGTACAGGTATGTCATTTCCAAATTTCTGGCAGAGTGAATAGCATAATGGTGCTGTTTTTCTCACAGACAGTGCCCAACTGATCTTACTATACTGTGTAGTCGACAAAATCAAAAACAAACAATGCACATGCACAAAATTAAATATAATAAAATGGCAACAATTTACTCATTGCACCCTGTATATATATATATAT
>NC_068985.1:24362699-24363429 GCF_001194135.2 Octopus bimaculoides
ATATATACGTATATGCACATACGCACACTTACACACAAACATGAGTGTATCTATGTGCGAATGTATATGCAATGATCTAATAGGAAGAACTCTGAGAGGTTACTGTCCCAAAAAATGGACTATAAAGTCGAGCAATGGCATATTGAATTCCATACAAGATGAATTCTTGCATTGTCTAAATTAACTTCGCTTCGAGTGAAGGTCGATAAAATAAGGTAAACGAACACGTAATGGTTCTACCCTGTATGAATACATACAAACATAGAAACACATACACACACGCACACAGACACAGACACACACACATTGTACAACTTATGGAATGACTCAATCCTGTAGAGTACCGGACGAAACGATTCCGATCGCTAGTATTTTATTTCAGATTCGGTTAAAGACGTATTATGCATATAGTTTTCCGAGGTCGTCGAAATCACTGACTATCACATACGGTGAGAAATTAAAACGACTTATACCTGTCCCCTATAAATGTGTTTCCTTGAACCAATGACGGGAATCAATATTTACTATTGTACAAATATAATAAAGCCAAAATTGAATATAGCAGTATTTCTGAATATTCTATGGTCACTGTGATTCAAACACCAGACAATCTGCTGCCTCTGTGTATTTCAGTATCTCCTCTCCCAGCTTTCTCTTACTATAATCCTTATTCTAGTTTTCTATTTTTGTACATTTCCATTTATATATATATATATATATATATATATAT
>NC_068985.1:24363650-24368809 GCF_001194135.2 Octopus bimaculoides
ATATATATATATATATATTGTAGTAACCTACATTTCTTTCTATCTTGTCTTCCATGTAAAAAAGTATATATTATGAATGTATGCAGATAGATAGATAGATAGATAGATAGATAGATAGATAGATAGATAGATAGATAGATAGATAGATAGATAGATAGATATGCACACACATATACATACATATACACATATGTGTGCCTGTTAAACCGTTAATCCCGACATAGCTTTTCTTACTCCGATCTCATTCTCTCTCAGTCTCTCCACGGTTTTTTTTTTCTTTTTATCTCGCATCCTTTTCTGTCGAAGAGCGTTGGCTCGAAATGTCAAAGACTTTTCCTTTCTTCCCAAGCGTGAAACTAATACACAGCTTGCTCCTGCATCTGTCTTTGTCCTTTGCTTTTTGTACATTTGAACCATATATGTATGTATGTATGTATGTATGTATATACGCGTGTTTATATATATGTATGTGTGTATATTAATGTTTCTTTTAATGTCAATTTATAATTAAAAAAACATTTTAATTTAACCTGAAAGATTAATCAAAACATTTCGTAGGACATATTTATTAGTCTTTAACTATAGAATCGACAGTGACTTCGAAATTTTAACCTGCTAAGCTATTATCAAATTCAATATACGAATAAACACACGAAAATACATACATACATGTATTTCTAGTAGCTATGTTTCTCTATATGTGTATTTGCGTTTCAGGCGACCCATGACTAGAGTTCAAGGCCCCTCCTTAAAATGCCAGTTCACGAATGGCTAGGTAGAAACGGTACTTAGGGGTCGTGGGATAATCTGCAGCTGTCATATTTTACGATAATTAATGTCACAAGTTTTTGCGGAATACTCATCCAGTTTAATATATGATTCAATTTTTTTCATCTTTTTATCTTTTATTTGTTTCGGTTGTTAGACTGAGACCACGCTGGAGCACCGCCTTGAATGGTTTTAGTCAAGTAAGTCGACCTCTGTACATTCTTTTAAATGTCTGGTGCTTACACCCGTATCCTGAAGCTTCGTCAACAGAGACCCATAAACAAAACAACACAAATTGTCAAGCGGTGCTGGGAGACGACTCAAACACGCATGTGCTTATACATATATATACGATAGACTTCTTTCAGTTTAAGTCTACTCACAAGAGTTTGGTCGGCCCAAGGCTATAGTAGAAGGCAAATACCCAAAGTGCCATGCAGTGGAACTGAAACTGAATCATGTGGCTGGGAAGCAAACTTCTTACCACTCAGCCTCAATCGTACCTGAGAAGAGATTTCAGCGCGCCAACAGACGAGTTTTAACGTCCCAGGCAAAACGAACTGCAACATATACATGTGTGTGTGTGTATGAGAGAGAGAGAGAGAGAGAAAGTAAGAGGGAGAAAGAGAAAGAGAGGGAGGGAAAAAGAGAGAGAAAAGGAAAGAGAGAAAGAGAGATAAAGAGAGAGAGAGAAAGAGAGATAAAGAGAGAGAGAGAAAGAGAGAGAAAGAGAAAGGCGAAAAAGAGAGAGTGAAAGGGAGAGAAAGAGAAAAAGCGAAAGCGAGTGAAAGAGAGGGATAGACATAGAGAGAGAGAGAGAGAGAGAGAGAGAGGGAGAGAGAGAGAGAGAGTGTGTGTGTGTGTGTGTGTGTGTGCGTGTGTATGTGTTTATCTGCGTCCCCTTAATGTTTACAGACACACAGCATTAACACCGGCCATATGATTAGCAATGGCGGCTGCAATGTATTCTAACAACCATGTATATTAACAAAATAACAATCCTGACTTGATTTCGCTGTAGGCAAATTAACCTTTGTCTTTTTCTTGTTTGAATTTTGCATTTAGTGTTATATCTATCAAAGATTTGAGGCGGAGGTAAGGCGACAGACACACACCGACACGATTCACACTTGCATACATTCACTTACAGACATATATTTGTAGAAAGGCGCAGGTTACTTTGCTCCATAACTATATGGTTCTGGATTCAGTCCCACAACATGGCACCTTGGGCAAGTGTCTTCTACTACACTGAAACAGCCCAAGTCTCCTTCAAATCAAACTCGACCACCTCAGAAAAAAGGCGCAGGAGTGGCTGTGTAGTAAGAAGCTTGCTTACCAACCACATGGTTCCGGGTTCAGTTCCACTGCGTGACACCTTGGGCAAGTGTCTTCTACTATAGCCTCGGGCCGACCAAAGCCTTGTGAGTGAATTTGGTAGACGGAAATTGAAAGAAGCCCGTCGTATATATGTATATGTATATATATATATATGTGTGTTTGTGTGTCTGTGTTTGTCCCCCCAACATCGCTTGACAACCGATGCATGTGTGTTTACGTCCCCGTACCTTAGCGGTTCGGCAAAAAGAGACTGATAGAATAACTACTAGGCTTACGAAGAATAAGTCCTGGGATCGATTTGCTCGACTAAAGGCGGTGCTCCAGCATGGCCGCAGTCAAATGACTGAAACAAGTAAAAGAGTAAAAAGAGCGTATACTCGATAATATGGTCCTGGGTAAACTGTGTATAACCGCTAAGTTACGGGGACGTAAACATACCAGCATCGGTTGTCAAGCGGTGTTGGGGGGACAAACACAGACGCACAAACATATACACACACATACATATATACGACGGGCTTCTTTCAGTTTCCGTCTACCAAATCCACTCACAAGGCTTTAGTCCGCCCGAGGCTATAGTAGAAGACACTTGCCCAAGGTGCCACGCAGTGGAAATTGAACCCGGAACCATGTGGTTGGTAAGCTGACTACTTACCACACAGCCACTCCTACGCCACTATGTGGAAGTGGCTGAGCACTCCACAGACACGTGTACCCTTAACGTAGTTCTCGGGGATATTCAGCGTGACAGTGTGACATGGCTGACCCTTTGAATTACAGACACAACAGAAACAGGAAGTAAGAGTGAGAGAAAGTTGTGGTGGAAGAGTACAGCAGGGTTCGCCACCATCCCCTGCCGGAGCTTCGTTGAGCTTTTAGGTGTTTTCGTTCAATAAACACTCACAACGCCCGGTCTGGGAATCGAAACCGCGATCCTATGACCGCGAGTCCGCTGCCCTAACCACTGAGCCAGTGCGCCTCCACACACGCATAAACACACACATAGATATTCACATGAAAACAATTTCACGCACACATTTAGACATGTAACTACAAACAGACGTTAAAAATGCATGGTTATTTATACATCCCAAATAAACGTGCATACTATGGATGTATATATCCTCCGGATGTATATATCCTATGGATGTATATATCCTATGGATGTCTATATCCTATAGATGGATATATCCTATGGATGTATATATCCTATGGGTGTATATATCAGCGAACGAATGCTTTTGGCCTCGGTTTGTTTAGTCGGTGTTATTTTCACTTTTTATCTTTTTTATAATTTTATATCAATATCTATATCTATATATTTATTTTCGTTGTTTGATTGAAACGAAAGACATTACGCTGCACTGGATGAAAATGGAAAAATTCAAATATCCTCGACAGATGTTGCTATGGTAACGAATCAATGACAGCCATCACGTCATATTACCGCGCCCGATACCAAATTATTTAACTTGGCGAGAAATTGATTGCCACTTCTTAACTGGCTGTGCGGCTGGTGGTGTTTCCAAATTAGCAAGTTTAAACTAAACTAAATAAATAAATAAAATATGAATGAAATAAAGAAAAGAAAAAAATCAAAAGTAAAAGAAGAGGAAGAAAGAATAAGATGTATACGTGTGAAATCACTTACAGAAACAGATGACCATATTCGTACATTTCAAAATGTACAAGTTTAGAACTCGTAACTAGAGACATTTTACATGAGCCGTGAACTTGAACATGTATGTATGTATGTATGTATGTATGTATGTATGTGGAGGCGCAATGGCTCAGTGGTTAGAGCAGCGGACTCGCGGTCATAGGATCGCAGTTTCGATTCCCAGACCGGGCATTGTGAGTGTTTATTGAGCGAAAACACCTAAAGCTCCACGAGGCTCCGGCAGGGGATGGTGGTGAACCCTGCTGTACTCTTTCACCACAACTTTCTCTCACTCTTTCTTCCTGTTTCTGTTGTGCCTGTATTTCAAAGGGCCAGCCTTGTCACACTCTGTGTCACGCTGAATCTCCCCGAGAATTACGATAAGGGTACACGTGTCTGTGGAGTGCTCAGACACTTGGACGTTAATTTCACGAGCAGGCTGTTCCGTTGATCGGATCAACTGGAACCCTCGACGTCGTAAGCGACGGAGTGCCAACAACAAATGTACGTATGTATGTATGTATGTACGTATGTATGTATGTATGTATGTGTGTGTGTGTGTGTGTGTGTGTGTGTGTATACACATATTCGCATTCGTAACGTCTTATTCCATATGTAAAATATATGTGTGCGTATGCAGCAGTGTTTCTACGTATGTATACTATAAGTATTTTACAATTTTAAGCTTTTGTAATGTGGCCATGCAATTAGTGCCTCTTTAAGAATTTCAGTTTAGTATATCACCCTTAATAACTGCGCCTGTATTTATTTTATCGTCTACCGATTTGTGGAAAGCAAAGTCGGCATGAGCGTAAATGCGTGTATCGAAAAATACTATCATCAGATGTTGCGGATTTGTTGAAGCACCACGTTTCAGTGTTGTTAGGTGTCTTTACCGATTGGTTTCTGGAGAAGTAGCGAGGTGGGCGGAGCTGCTCTTCTGTGGGCCAGCTGCCGCAATGTGGGTTCATCTGATTTCTCGGAAGAAACTTTGTCGACATGTTCTTTGATGACCTCCATGTCTATTCTATCGATCTCTTTGGCCGAACCCCTAAGTTATGGGGACATAAACACACCCTCTCTGGTTGTCAAGCAATTCTGGGGTCAAACGTAAATACACACCCACACATACACACACACACACGCACACACACATATAGGCACAGGCATGGCTGTGTGATAAGAAGCTCGCTTCCTAACCACATAGTTCCGGGCTCAGTCCCACTGCGGGGTACCTTAGGCAGGTGACTTCTATTATAGCCAAGGCCGACCAAAGCCTTGTGAGTGCTGGATTTAGCAGACGAAAACTGAAAGAACCTCGTCGTGTGTGTGTGTGTGTGTGTGTGTGTGTGTGTGTGTGTGTGTGTGTGTGTGTGTGTGTGTGTGTGTG
>NC_068985.1:24369168-24372009 GCF_001194135.2 Octopus bimaculoides
ATATATATATATATATATATATATATATATAGTTGGAATTTACAAAATAAAAAGACGAAGACGGGTGTGTAAACAAAAAACAGATGTATTAGCTTAACGCTCGGGAAGTGAGAAAGCCTTTTACGTTTCGAGCCTATGCTCTTCAACAGAAAGGAACAGAAATAAACAGAGGGAGAACATTTTGAAAAAGGGTTTAGTGGCTAACGATCAATTATGGTGAATATATATGAAGACGCGCATCTCAGTGGTTAGAGCATCGGGCTTACTATCTCCGAATAGGAGATTAATTCCCAGATCAGGCTGTGTGTTGTGTTCTTGAGCAAGGCACTTTATTTCACGTTGCTCCAGTTCATTCAGCTTTAGAAATGAGTTGCAATATCACTGGTGTCTAGCTGTATCGGCCTTTACATTTTCCGCTGGATAACATCGGTAGCATGGAGAGAGGAGGCTGGTATGTATAGGCGACTGCTGCTCTTCTATAAACAACCTTGACCGGACTTGTGCCTCGAAGGGGAAATTTCTAGATGTGTTCACATGACTCTTCATGACAGAAGGGGTTCCATTATCTATATATCTATCTATCCATCTATATGTATATATAAGATTAAAAAGATCCAGATATCCAAGTGGTTTCCACTCAAAAGTCGAGTGAGTTTATGATATGCAGCCTATATATTATCTTCATAAGCAATGTTAATTTAGCTGTTTCCATGTAGATTGTAGGTGCTTACATCAATTTGACCCATACCAGAGAAACAAGCAACCAATCTGTTTTTATACTCAACAATGGCAGCAGCTACAGAAAACTGGGGTTACTAATTTGAATACCATAAGTGTTAACACCTTATTTTAAATATCAGGACATGTCAACAGGGATCTTAGTCCATTCAGTATCAAGGTATAATATATGTAACCTATATAGCACCTTATACATTCCCTATGTTTTTCAACACTAAAGTAACTTGAGATTTCTGAAAGGAAAGCCTATTTTACTCAAAATCTCTGAAAATTCGAATAGACATTTTGAACAACATGAAAATGTTTTGAACAGGTAGACGCAGTGCCGTCTTCAGGTATGGCACACTAGGAAGTTGCCCAGGAGTCCCAGAGGTCTGAAAGCTCATTTCTAATCTACGTATGCTCTATAGGGCCCAGTGCGCTGATTTGCCCTAGGGTCTATTATGCTACTAAGATGACCCTGAGATAATCATTCGGTTCTTCATAGAATCCAAGAATTCAAACTAAGTGACATGAATATAACAGTTCCTGAGATTTTTAAATGTCATTCAATTAATGTGTTCATACATGTGTTTAGATACATATAGGGATCCATGCATGTAATTGGTCTGCTTGTCTCTTTAGTACAAAAGTGTGTGTTTCATTACTCTACGTGCATTTCTGCACGTGTATGCGCATTTCTCAGAATTTGTATCCTTAGATAGAAAATCTCTGCAGTGTATGTAAGGATGTACATTTGTGTAAATGTGACTGTGATAGTGCGAGTGTGTATGTGTGAGCGCATGTGTGCGTATGTGCATATGTGTTCGTGCGCATGTGTTTGCGTGTTGTTGTTGTGTGTGTGTGTGTGTGTGTGTGTGTGTGTGTGTGTGTGTGTGTGTGTGTGTGTGTGTGTGTGTGTGTGTGTGTGTGTGTGTGTGTGTGTGTGTGTGTGTGTGTGTGTGTGTGATGGTAATAAATAGCTTAGGTGTAACTGATGGGCTAATGATATATCCGCTTTTCACAAAGACTTCTGGTTTCGATTCATGGTATCGGTACTCTACTGATACTTTTCTCACTTATATTTGTCATGTGATTGCTTCTTCCCTTGCCTTCATTATACCTGAAAACATAGAACACTTAGACTGTATTATACCTGAAAATATGGTCGCCTTTATGTTCAATGACTTACAAACTCGACTATAACTGCAGCCATGTTTGAATATAACGAACGCAAGTTCTGCCTTGTATTTTACGTTGTAGAGACGTGGTAAACTATTGATAGGATTGATGCCAAACAGTGTACTCTGTTGTACCTAACTGAACAATCATCAGTCTCAATTATCTCTTCTACACGTCATAGAGACAAAAAGACAAAGGGAGTGAAATAAAGAGAGAGAAGGAGAAGTAAAGATATAGAGACGGGAAGAGAGAGAGAGAGAGGCAGACAGACAGACAGAAAGACGGAGAGAGAGAGAGAGAGAGATGGGGAATTATATAAACAATTTTACTTAATATCAACTACCGATTGCAACAGTCAATATCCAGGAAAATACCGAATGGAAACGAAAATTACTTACATATGCAAAAAAACAAAAGTGCTTACAGGAAACAAAACTATTTCCATAACAATTACAGCGGCACATTTGTTGAATAAACACATAACTATGAACAGGACTAGCTGAAGGGGACAGGGGGAAGAGACGAAGATGATGAGGAGGAAGAAGTAAAGGAAGGCAGAAAAGGAAACCATAAAAAAAAAAGACTCAGCAAAAACAAAAACGACATCCATAACCATGGTAATCCATCAACACAAACAGCTACATAAATGTAATTACATTGTTGTTTCACTATAACGAGATCACTATTCCATTAAAACAACAGCTGAACACATAGGGAAATTTAATAACTGTAATAATAATAATAATAATAGTAATAATAATAATAATAATAATAGTAATAATAATAATAGCAACAACGTAAGTTAAGAAAATAAAAATAAAAGAATAGAAAGAAAATCAACAACAGTAATAAGAGAGACAAAGAGGGAGAAGGTAGATGATGGGGTGTAAGGATAGGGGGAGAAGAAGAAGAAGAAGAAGAAGAAGAAGAAGAAGAAGAAGA
>NC_068985.1:24372019-24374228 GCF_001194135.2 Octopus bimaculoides
AAGAAGAAGAAGAAGAAGAAGAAGAAGAAGAAGAAGAAGAAGAAGAAGAAGAAGAAGAAGAAGAAGAAGAAGAAGAAGAAGAAGAAACAAAAGCAAAACTAGCAACAGCGACTGTAACGACATTAGCCTGAACTAACGAGGAAGACATTACTTAGCTGGCCAAGACCGACCTGCTAGAAATAGAAGTCAATACTGCTTTATGTCATTCGTCAACCAACTAGAAGGAAACATTGAACAAAGTAATCGTTGGTATATAAACAGAACGGATAGTCATGGATGGATTGCCTTTGACCATTGGTTAGCTGTATTTGACTAGAAGAGGTTTTTTTTTTTAATAAATCCATTATTAACATTTTAGTACTGTAAAGAGTGGAAAAATAGATATTGAGTAAGAAAACCAACAAAAAACAAACTGAAAAATTAAACATCAATAAAAGATTAAAAAAACGATTACATACAGAATATACTGTAAGAGTTTATGAGTGATGATGAAGATGACGACGATGACGATGATGATGATGATGATGATGATATTGATGATGATGATGAGGAGGAGGAGGGCGAGGAGGAGGATCGTGACAGCGGTGAGGATGGTGGTGGTGGTGGTGGTGATGGTGATAGTGGAGGCGGTAGCGGCTGTGCTGTTAGTACTGATGATGGTGGTGATTGGTGGCAGTGGTGGTGATACTAATGAGAATGAGGATGATGAGGATGATGACGACGATGACGACGATGACGACGACGACGACGATGATAATTATCCTCCTCATCAAACCTAAAACATACAGAGACTTAGAGGACATGTTTCAGATCGTGGCAATATATAAAACCTATCCCTCTCCTATCCTGCAGACAAATTTGAAAAACAGAACGAAGAGCTGTTTATGTATGAAGACCCATAAAAACAACAAGGCACATATATCTGTGAACACCGGAAACTTCATGCGTGTCACGTGTGTTATGATGGACCCAAATTTACCTCAAACAGTTTGAGATGTATCATCCATCATGGCTGAATACAATTAGGCCAGAGCCAAAGAAAGGAGTCGAGTCTCTACAGTGCAGCGCCTCTGCACCAGGTATGGACAACTATTTTCCTGAAGTGGGCCGCATGAAACATGGCTTATCATCTGGTAGGTGGCACAAATAAAAAAGAAGGTTCAATTAATTTTTCGATAAGTGTGCCATTCAGAAAGTCCCACAGTCTGCAGTTTTCTCAAGACTGCTCTATATGGTCATTCGAGCCGCTAGATATTGCAGTCAAATCTTTGAGTAGGAGTAGAACATAATGTAAAATAAAAAGGAGCGAATAACAATTAATAAAGAAGAAATGACAAAGCTAGAACGTTATTAATCATTGTATTGCTCGATTGGAACTGACCTGCGGTTAAACAAGGACAGCAACAACAACGACAACAGTAGTAGAAGCAACGAGATCAACAGCAGTAACTCAATCGAGACTTACTCTGGTAGCAACTGTATTGCTAGAGTAAATTGTGAGTTGACAGTGTTGGTCTAATGCGTCTGAGAGATCCAAGTAGTCACTGGAACAACAAAGCAACTAAAGTATAAAAATGAAAGCAAAACAAGCAAAAGAACGAGTAATAACTGCTGGGAACGATAGCAGTAACAATGGCAGTCGATCTACCGGTTTCATAAGCACGTGAAAGAAAACATATAACGAATAGATGATAATTTCATTGAAAGAATAGATGCAGCGACTGCAATGCACTAATGAAATGATAAACCTACTGACTACGTCGTAGAGAAACACAGTCATTTATTTTTCTTGTCACAAAATATTCCTACTGTCAAAGGAGTTCAAGGAGAAAACAACGATTTTGCTTGTATGATTCAAGGCAAACATCATAACATGAATTATTATTATTATTATCCCGTTCTGTATGTATTGTATTTTCTTCTGTCGTTCCCAATCTTTTATATGAATCCTCAGTGGTTAACAATGAAAGAGCTGGCAGAATCGTTAGCACGCCGAGTAAAATGCTTAGCGTTATTTCGTTCGTCTTAATGTTCTGAGTTCAAATTCCGACGAGGTTGACTTTGCCTTTCATCTTTTCGGGGTTCGATAATATATATATATATATATATATATAGAGAGAGAGAGAGAGAGAGAGAGAGAGAGAAAGAGAGAGAGAGAGAAAGAGATAGAGAGAAATAAATAGATTACATACATACATATATATATGAG
>NC_068985.1:24376867-24379566 GCF_001194135.2 Octopus bimaculoides
TACGTACATACAAACTCAAAGGTGTACTGACATGCATACATTTATAATGTATTTGTGCATGTTTGTGTGGCTGCGCATTAGTTTCCGTGTATGAATTTACCTCTGCCTGAAGTCCTTGACCCAATCAACGAAAGTTATAAACTAAATGCAAAAGCCAACAAGAAAAAAGATGAAGGTTAATTTGCCGATAGCAAAATCAAGACAGAATTGCCAGTATGTTAACATGTTTGTTAGACTACACTGCAGCTGCCATTCCGAGTCATATGGCCGATGTCAGTGCCGTGTGTCTGCAAACATTAAGAACATATTTGAAGAGAAAATTACAAGTTTCATTAGACGTTATTAGATTGGCAAAAAGACAATGTGAAGGAAACAAAATGGCTGTCGTGTTTTAGCGTAATCTGCGTTATTTTTCCCTGTAGTTTGGCTCAACCTACTTTACGATTCACGGTTTCTTTATCTGCTCATCCATTCGCACATATATATACACACACACACACATTATATATATAAGCTAGCATACATACATGTTTGTGTGTGAGTGTGTTTGTGAGTGTGTGTGTGTGTGTGTGTGTGTGTGTGTGTGTGTGTGTGTGTGTGTGTGTGTGTGTGTGTGTGTGTGTGTGTGTGAATGTATCTTTGTTTACTCTTTGTATTCAGTTCAGTAACAGTTTCATTTCATTTTACACTATATATCTTTTTGCTTATTATCTCCGCCATCCTAGCATGTTTGTTAATTTCGTACGTTTGTATATGTTTCAACTAATTTAATCATTTGTGTTTATGCGTGCCTTTCAATATTTTGTGTTGCAATGATTTGTTTTCCATGACACCTGTCCTGCTTACCTTCCTCACGGCCAATCGAAGGACAAGAAGTTCGGACAATGAACTTAGGTCTAGCTTTTAATTGCTGAACTCAAAGTAGATAAAGCTATGTATAACAGTTTTCAAATTCTAACTTCCACTGAGAAAGAAAACGAATTATTTCCCATTTTCTTGATGTTTCTAAATTCTAAGAATTATTTTTTAGATAAGATGTTATAATGTTGATCGTTATCTTCATGCATCGAGACAATGAGACAATGCCTCTACGTGTTTGCCCAACTTACTAGAATAGTATTTAAAGAAACCTTGAGTCACACACGACCGTTTGGTTAAAGTGTTTATTTGGTAATGTAAGTGGGAGTTCATAATTCTTGAAAAAGTATGGGACTGTCAATAGCTAATATAGCTTTGTTATAGATTTCTGCTCTACCAGGATTCATTAGGGGTTAACTGTTAGCAATCATCTACCACCTACCTAACGACTGATCATCTCCTTTGCTTTCTTCGATTATCTTCCCTCGTCCTCTTCGATTTTATTTTCAGCCTTCTGACATATATCTCCGAATTGGAGCTCAATGAAAATGGTAGGAATTCCTTTAATTTAAAGTACATGAACTCACCTAATATATATTTCACAAGCATTTACAAACCAATTTGTAGCAACGGGGAGTATCCATGCAAACCAAGCAATGAGAATTAGACACAAATATAATAAAAAGAAATAACAATGGTAAACTATCCCGTTTGGCTTTTCAATTACTTATCTCATTGTAATTTATATTTTTTATCCCATCTCTTTAGTCACTATCAATACAGAAGAGCGCATTCTCTGTTAAATATTTCCTTCACACGAAATTCACGGATGAGGTACAACAAGAGTTTTCGCTCACTTATTAAATTATTTGTCTTTAGTAGAAATTTTTTAATATTTTTATCTAATGGTACAAATTTTGTAAAGAGTACATTGATTTACAATGTGTTATTGAACCCATCCAGCCGCAGGAGAATGAAAAAAATGAGTCAGTGTCAGCAGAGCTCGAAATCATTCTGCTTTTGTAGCAGTTTGTATTATGGATATATCTGGCATTTTGTATGTCAAGAAAGAGAGCGGTTAAACAAACTTCGGAGAGGGCAAAGTGGAAATGAATATTCCAGAAAAATTCCAGATGCAAAAATAAATATCTAGATATCGTCTTTCTGGATAAATATGCTCTCTTATATTATAAAAAGCTCAATAGAAAACTTTCTTCTCAGACAGTATATATATATATATATATATATATATATATATATATATATATATATATATATATATATATATATATATATATATATATATAAATGTATGTGCTTGTGCGTGTATGTGAGTCTGTGTGTCTGTGTGTTTGTGTATGAATTGTGTATTGTTGAGATTAATTTCACGCGATATAGACAGTCTTCTTCTTTTCAGATGCAGTTACATGTGCATTTACTTTGTCCATATGCCCCTATCACTGTTATCTCTCAAGCCTATTGGTAACTGATATCCAACATTCCAAAGAGCACGTGGTTTTCTGAACACTCAGAAATTGCGTGAAGGTTTCATATTTGTTGCGTTGTTAAAAAGGAGAGATTTATGCATAATCAGTAAATCATTAGCTTCGTAAACTTTCTCCTGAAGTATTTCTTTATTTATTTACTTCATGTAGCAATTGGTGATCAATAAACTTGCTGCTTTGAAGGTTCCAGTGGGCTAATTCCTAGTGCACTGAAATTCCAATGAGAATAAAAAGAATTTGAACTGTGACAGAAAAATATCAGAATGGACCTCTTATCTCTCTCCCGCTCTCTCTCTCCCGCTCTCTCTTTCTTTCTCTCTCTCTCTCTCTCTCTCT
>NC_068985.1:24379662-24381781 GCF_001194135.2 Octopus bimaculoides
TATATATCGAGAATTAGGTCGAGAATTAAGGATAATTTTCAAAACTCCGAGGCTTGGCAGTACTGTAGTGGGTCTTTACTAGTTCAGGATAAGTTGCATACACTTATGGCTATGTTGAAACCAATGGCAACTGAGTCTGTCCGAAATGCGTGGTGGATGAGAAAACCGCCTGTTATATACTCGTTCATACCAGACGATTTTCTGTGAATTGCTAATTTGTGGATTTATTGTCAACTAGTTCTAATTATGTGCAGAACAGATCTGGCTATTAGCTGAAGTTATTATAAAGATCACTCATCCTCTTCCCTTTAGTAAGTTAATGGCGAAGGAAGCTCCATGGTGGACTCGGGGGAAAGTTTTCAGGACAACTTTCCTCTAAGTCCAAGTCATCGTAGAACACGGTCAGAGTAGAGAAGAGAGCTATTCCTTTCTAGTAAATTCTAGGGGGATAGGTGGAAAAAGTACCAAAATTTATTCAATTTGAGACTGAAATATAAAATTTTACTCATTCGGTGCAGACCACGAATCTATCACTTTGAAGCTGACAGTAAGAACTGGGACAATGTATTTGTTTTTCGTGTGCCAAAAGGAATGGAGATTGATTTGAGGTAACCTGAATCATCCAATACATTAGTCCCCAATTTTGAAGGATCCTTTCTTGGCGTTATTATTGTATATAGTTATTGTAATTTATTATTATATATTTATTAATATCTCTTTATTCTTATATTCGATCTCATTCTTTTATAAGATAAGAATACCAAGTGTTCGCTGTATTTTTTTATGCTTCTTTCTTTCTTTCATGTATTTTGATGAAACCATATACAGTACCCAAGGTTTGGAAAACAGCACAAGCCTCGTACTTGTGTGTGTAAACGTGTGTGTTTAATTAAATGACGAAGTAAATTATTTAGCAATGGTATAAATAAGGGAGTCTCTGCATACATGAAAGAATAATTGCATGAAAAATGGTTGAATGAATGAGATAATAATTGAAGGAATGAAAGAATGAAAGAATTAACGAATAAAAGAATGAATGTGTGACAAGCCTTGCTGTGTAACCAATTCCTCCATCGACTGATTTAATTATATATAATTACCATAGAGATATATCTACATTTAGAGAGACGCCATTAGCATAAAGCCAAAACATTTTACATACGACATGGTACTACAATGGAAGAATAATGTACTGAAAGGATATTAGTACCCAAAAATAACAGGGACGCGAGTATAATATGCATAGAACAGCGTAAAATGAGATGATTATGAGGATGACTCAGCCTGGTCTTCAACTGAATAATTTTCAAATTTCTCAAATCAACAAAAGTAAATAGAAATAGCTGACGATAACGCCAATGACGTTAACCTAGATCCTTTCCATGAATTTTTTTCTTTTTTATATGTTATTATTATTTTTGAGACTGCTGAGAAAAACCAGATCGATCGACAGTGTTATCAGTATGCTGACAAATAGTTTAGAGCGAACTGCATCACCATGCTAGCAGTAAGCTGCGAGTAATAAATAGATTGTACAGTAAGAAAACACAAATGTCTCGATATAGTTGAAAAAAAAAAAAGCCAGAGAGAATACTGCAAAAATTATTTGTCAACTAATAGTACACGGATAAGAATGTCTGTTACTCGGAGTGAGAACAACGATATTAGATGAGAAAGAGGTGAGCTATGCCTTCAAGAAAATTCCAGATATATAAGTTGAGTTATTTATTTACTCTTTACTCTCTCTTTTACTCTTTTACTTGTTTCAGTCATTTGACTTCGGCCATGCTGCAGCACCGCCTCTTAGCCGAGCAAATCGACCCCAGGACTTATTCTTTGAAAGCCAAGAGAGAGAAAAAAAAGGATGGAAAGTGAAGGTAACAAATGGAAGATATTGAATGAGTAACAGAAAGGAAAACTGGACGTTGAAGGGACGATGTAAGCTAACAATTCGAGTGATTAAGAGAATAAGATGCTTCTGTAGCTCATTTAAAAATCCATGAACAACTAAGATACTAAAAAGGAATCTCCTACACAATATATGTAGATAGCCACCTGCACACACATAGACACAGACACACACACATACATACACACACACATACATACACACACACAT
>NC_068985.1:24382509-24385009 GCF_001194135.2 Octopus bimaculoides
TATATATATATATATATATTTGCGAGACTTAAAAAGTAAATCAATTGAGGTCCTCGTATTTTTTTTTCTTTATGTATGTTCTATACTGATGATGTAAAGATTACGTTCTTGTAATATCGAGATATCAATCTATGCTTAATAATCTTTGATATAGCAGATTTAGATACTACACACAATGTTTTGATAAGGAAACAGAATGATGAAATATCGATATTTGGAGAATCTATGGCATATTGTTGAACATAAAGATTTATTCAATACTTACATGTGTATGCATGTGTATGTCTTCCTGTATGTCTGTCTATGTAAGATTTTCTAATATTTTACTTTATACACATGCGCCTATCCCTCGTTCTTTCTTTTACAGTATACACACACACACTCACGCACACATACATGTGCATAGACAGATACATACATACACCCCCCACATATATATGTATATATATATATATATATATATATATATATATATATATGCACGTATATGTACACACGTACATAAATATACATATTTATATACTCACAAAACATAAAAACTCACATATGTATATAGATAAATTTGTGTATATGAGTGTGTGTATGTATGCATGCATGTATATATGAATGTATGTTTGTGTCTACTCACGACCACACATTCATTGATATGTGTATTTATATAAGTGGTTTTGTGTACCAGCGACAACTGAATAATTTTGCTTCATAGTAAAATGATTTCCAAAGTCCTTCAAAATCCGAAATAACATTTAACATTACGTTAATGTCTACCTATTGTCAAATCTAAATACTTTACAAAAACATAACCTTTTATTGCCTGAGGTCAATTCGTAATGGAAATATTGGCATTTGAAATATGGAATGTTTAGCTGAACCTTTTTCAGTGTAATGTCAGTCGTTATCCAAAATCATACGTTTCTCAAGTTATGTATAACGCAACGCGATTTCAAAATGTTATTAATGCAATATTGTGTTTAAAAATTGTGATTTTATGATTCAGTAACGTTTAATAGTTGATTGGATCATCGCCGAAATCTATGTGTCTACGTAGATGTAGTTATGTAGAAATTAAGATACCCAACTGTTGGGTCTTTCTTTGAAGGCTGTTGTTTGCGGTCATGAACTGCTGACTATTGTTTCTGTTTAGGACCATGTTAAGCCTGGCAGAGCAAACTAAGATCAAAAACATTACTACACTTTAGGATTAACTAGATTAACTACACTATCTATGTCGTCTTCCTTGTTTTAGATGGTGCAGTTTTCAAATTGAAGAAAATGCTTCTTCTATTTCTAGTAATACTCGCGGTTAAATATAATCTTCATCAATACACAGATAAAAAGACGTGAATTGCTTCGACCGAGGGTTGAAACTACATGCCAGGAACACTACATGCAGTGTAGAATTTTTCTATACTGAGTCAGTTAGAACAGATTCGAAACCTATAGGCACCAGCAGCTAATAAAAAAATATTATCGACCCTAAATTAACTGCATCATGTTAATAATGGTTTCAACTTTTAACACAAGGCCTGCAATTTTAGGGATTGGAGATAGTTGATTGCATGAACTGCGGTTGACCTGGGCAGCAAAGTTGACCTGGGTAGCGTTTGAACTCAGAACATAAAGAATTACAAAATGCACTAAGCATTTTGTCTGGCACGCAAATGATTCTGCCAGCTCACCGACTTACTGCTTAATATTAATAGCAAATGTAAATATTGTGATATCATAGTGATGTGTTATGTGATATCAGAGACAAAGAGTATCACAGATCATATTCTTCCAATTGGTTCAACATCAAAATACTTTTGAAGGCTGGAATCTATCAAAGTATACAGGAGTACAATAAAGACGTGAAACTCTTTATAATACATTATTTACATTATTTACATTATTTACATTTGACGGATATTTGTCCTCATCTTGTTTGTTGTTAACACAATGTTTCAGCTGATATTCCCTCCAGCCTTCATTAGGTGCCTTGGGGAAATTTCGAGCCTGGGTTCTCATTCCTAAGGTATTTTTCAATGTTGTTGTTGTTATTGCTGTTGCTGTTGTTGTTGTTGTTGTTGTTGTTGTTCTTCTTCTTCTTCTTCTTCTTCTTCTTCTTCTTCTTATTATTATTATTATTATTATTATTATTATTATTATTATTATTATTATTATTATTATTATTATTATTATTTTGGGAAGGCGCGTGGTATAGTGGTTAGGACACTCGGCTCACGATTGTAAGGTCATGAGTTCAATTCCCAGCGACGCGTTGTGTCCTTGAGCAAGACACTTTATTTCAAGTTGCTCCAGTCCACTCAGCTGGCAAAAATGAGTAGTACCTGTATTTCAAAGGGCTGGCTTTGTCACACTGTGTCACACTGAATCTCCCTGAGAACTACGTTAGGGGTACACGTGTCTGTGGAGTGCTCAGCCACTTGTACGTTAATATCATGAGCAGGCTGTTCCGTTGATCGTATCAGCTGGGACCCTCTCGTCGTAACCGACGGAG
>NC_068985.1:24391101-24393167 GCF_001194135.2 Octopus bimaculoides
TGTTAGCTGAAAAACAAATACTTGTAGATAATTTTGTGAAAATTTCAATTTCAAGCTGTTACTTAGTGTCGACTGTGACTTCGATTGAAGAGGAGGAAGTCTACAAGTTAAGGCTCATTGTTGTTGTTGTTATTATTGCTGCTGCTGCTGCTGCTGCTGTTGTTGTTGTTGTTGTTGTTGTTGTTGTTTAGTTTTAAATCAAGCCTGATCGAAAAGACCTAAGATCAACTACATTTGATTATTTGCCTTCTTGTCCTTTTAGCGAGGTGTCTAGGACCCAATTTCCAAGATGTTCTTTCCCTACTGAAGATAGCTGGGTGAAATTTGAAAGAGATTTAGCTGTTATTTTCAGCAGTGTGAGTGACCATATACAAACTCACCGGTTATGCAATGTGGCTCATTTATTTTCACTCTCTCCATAGCACTCTAACACTCAGTCTCTCTCTAATCTAATCTCTCTCTGTCCCTCTCCCACTCACTCACTCTCTCTCTTTCTCTTTCTCTCTCTCTTCATGTAAGAGAGCAATAAGTAATAAATTTTCTTAATTTTTTTACTAGATACAGTTTTTCGTGAAGGTGCGTGCCCTAGTGGTTAAGGTATTGCTAGGGCGTGCACTCCTGATTACAAGATCGTGGGTTCGATTGCCAGACAGGGATTGCATTGTCTTCTCGAACAAAACACTTCATTTCACTTTGCTCCTGTCCACCCGACTGTAAACGGGTAACCCTGCAAAAGATAGGCTTTCTGTTGTAAGGGGGAATATCGGCCAGCCTAATCACCAACTGGCTGACATCATCCGAAAGCTAAGAAAATAGCTAGGAAGCGCATTGTGACAATCGGTGTTTAACAAGGTCCGACAGTTTAGTAGATACTGTTTGATATCTAGACAGACAAACGGACAGATAGACAACGTGGTAGGCAGACAGACAGACAGACAGTGTAGATAGATAGATAGATAGATAGATAGATAGATAGATAGATAGATAGATAGATAGATAGATGTGCGAATGGCTGGGTGGTTGGATGCATGGATGAATGGATGGATGGTTGATGGATGGATGGATGGATGGATGGATGGATGGTTGGATGGATGCCTCGATATCTCAATCAGCACATACATACACACATACAAACTCTCAGAGTCTCAGACAAGATTTGATAAATTTACAAGGTCGATATATCTCCGTAGTATCTCCTCTCTTAGAAGCTAAAAATACCGTATTATCACCAGGATAATCCTGACAATGACAACAGTGATAAGAATGATGGTAGTGGTGGTTGTTTTGGTGGTGGTGGAGGTGGTGGTCGTGGTGGTGGTGGTGGTGGTCGTCGTCGTCGTCGTTGTCGTAACGGAGGTGGAGATAACTGTTACGATGGTGATGATAATGATTGATAAAGATGGTGGTGGTGGTGGTAATGGTATTGATTGTTATACGAGTGGTGGTGGTAATGATGACGACGAGGATGAGGTAATGGCAATGAAGCCTGCCAATAAGCGTTCCAGCGGCTTGACATTCCAAATCGAACTTACTTTACAAGAGTCAAGAGACATCTGGTTCTCTATTCGGTCCGCCGACACAAGAAAAACTAAAACTGTTTATGACATCTTTATCAAATGATGTATTAGATAAGATACTTATCTCGCGTAAATATCAATCATGATGATCCACATCTTAAGGGGTCATCTAATTGATCTCGCTTTAAAAGTCGATTCCCTCTATCGGTTGATTTCAAGGCTGGGTGGGAGATTATCCCAGATTAAAAGGTGATTGATCGATTCCTTAACCTTCACATTCTTAATTCTTAAATATATTCTGCAGCAGATGAAATAAATATTTACTAATAGACTTCTTACAATTAAGGTATGTACGCGTATAAGCATCTGAATGTGTATGTGCTTCTGTGTGTAACACGCTACACAGGCGCTAAGTAAGCGTGCACATAGAAAGATGCACACGCAGACATACACGTATATACACACACACACATATATATATATGTCTGTCTGTATATATGTATGTATGTATATACATATATATGTGTGTATATATATATATATATATAT
>NC_068985.1:24397769-24404658 GCF_001194135.2 Octopus bimaculoides
TATAATAATAATAATAATAATAATAATAATAATAATAATAATAATAATAATAATAATAATAATAATAATAATAATAATAATAATAACAACAACAACAATAATAATAATAATAATAATAATAATAATAATAATAATAATAATAATAATAATAATAATAATAATAATAGGCAAACAAATTGAAAAAAAATACTATGTAGAAAACACCCAGAAATCTGAAAATTAAGATGTATGAAACGAGACCAACTAATGCAGTTCTCATGGCAACAAACATATCGATAGCTTTGGAAAATCAATAGTTTTGTCAACGTGAACCCGATATCTCAAGCATTATTTAATCAAATAATCCTAGCTCTTCGAAAACATTAAGACGATCAGTAATTTTACATGCGGAAAACAACAACAACGCGACTTTTGCAGTGTATCTACCTCCACTAAGTGAAGGCGCAATGGCCCAGTGGTTAGCGCAGCGGACTCGCGGTCATAGGATCGCGGTTTCGATTCCCAGACCGGGCGTTGTGAGTGTTTATTGAGCGAAAAAAACCTAAAGCTCCACGAGGCTCCGGCAGGGGATGGTGGCGACCCCTGCTGTACTCTTTCACCACAACTTTCTCTCACTCTTACTTCCTGTTGTACCTGTAATTTAAAGGGCCAGCCTTGTCATACTGTGTCACGCTGAATATCCCCGAGAACTACGTTAAGGGTACACGTGTCTGTGGAGTGCTCAGCCACTTGCACGTTAATTTCACGAGCAGACTGTTCCGTTGATTGGATCAATTGGAACCCTCGACGTCGTAAGCGACGGAGTGCCAACAACCTCCAGTAAGTGTCAAATGGAAGGATCGCACGCCTAATAAAGCGGCAAAAATTGTACGCATCCATATATATATAACTGCAGACTTGAAGAGTAAACTAAGATCAACATGAATTACTGGTTAAGGTGATTTTTTTTTTTTGTTAGCAGGCTATTGTATAATAAATCAAAACTTTTATTCAACAACCCCGGCAATATTAAGGATTGTGAATACACTACAAACGAAGGAATAGCTGTGCAGTTAAGAGGCTCACTTTGTAGCCATGTGGTTTCGAGTCCATGCTCACGGCATGGCACTTTCATCTGGTGTTTTCTATTTTTCCCTTGGGCTGACTACTGCCTTGAGGGTGGATTTCGTTGAAACTGTGTAGTAGCTCACCGTGTACTATATGTGTGTGTGTGGGGGGGGGAGTATATGTGTGTGCATATGTGTGCGTGCATGCTTGTGTGTGCATGTGTGTGTGTGTGTGTGTTTGATCCTGCCACCGCTTTATAACCGTTGTTGGTTTATATACGTCCCCGTAACTTAATCGTCCAGTAAAAGAGCCCGATCAAGTACCATATTTAAAAATAAGCTATGGGGTCTATTTGTTCGAGTAAAACCTTTCAAGGCGGTTCTCCAGCATGGTCGCAGTCCAATGACTGAAACAAGTAACAGTTAAAAACAACTCAAGCACTATTCTCCTCTAAACTTCTACATAGTAATGCTACACTGTACTATACTAAAAGCAACAGGACAAAAACTAAAATACAAAAAAAAAAAAAATTGCATGGAATAAAAATTCACATTTTAGAAAATTAAATATCAAATTTGCCAAAAGAGTATAACATGAAGCATTAATAATAAGAAAAAAAACGAATCATATAAAACATTTTAAAAATTCAAACGAAGAATTAGAATACTTCCAGTCTTTCAAAAATCCGTAAACTGCTTAAAACACAAGAGAACGATTTACAGTCCTCATTTATTTCTGTTTTGTTCATTTTTGAATGTTTGGACCAGAGAAAGTGACTTCGAGAAAGGTGAGATTAGCGTGTTGGGTTTCTTTAATCGAAGGCTGCTGTGAAATACGGGAAAGGTAAGAATTCAATTGGCCAGCAGTCAGGGAAGACAGAGCATAACTTAGTACTTCTGCGAAACATATGGGATAAGAAGTGGAGAGATGAGTGAATCGCAAGTGCCTAGAATTACTACAAGTGGTACTATTAGAGACAGTTCTGTAAAAAGATACTGATATAGTTAGCTGTACAAAAGTGAGAGTGGAGACAAAATATCTACGATAGTAACATATAAGACAATCCGTTTGGTACTGCTCTAGGGTTAAACAACAAAAGTATCAACTATAATTACTAGAAATTTTTAACATTTTAGCAATATATGTAAATTTTTTACATACAAAGATACACACTCATATGATCGCAGAAAGTCAATGTTTGAGTTCCAGCGCAGCTAATATTATGACTGCCCAAATAGCTATATATATATTAGAACACACGCTCATACAAAGCTCTTAAACACACATATCCATGCACACGCACGTGTACATCTCTTACACACACATGCATATATATGTATGTGTGTGCGTGTATGCATGTATATATGTGTATATATATATATATATGTGTGTGTGTGTGTGTGTGTGTGTGTGTGTGTGTGTGTGTGTGTGTGTGTGTGTTAATAAGGGTGATGAATAATTACAACGCCTGTCTGCCAGAAAGAGACCCCCAAATGATTTATAGACCATTTCGGGTCTATTTCTAGCAGATATAAATGAACTATTATGATATTATTAGTATGCTGGCCACTGATAATGACTTTATCCTAATTATGTATAAAAATATATATGCGTGTGTGTATGTATAGATAGATTGAGATAGATGGCACTCCATCGGTTACGACGACGAGGGTTCCAGTTGGTCCGATCAACGGAACAGCCTGCTCATGAAATTAACGTGCAAGTGGCTGAGCACTCCACAAACACGTGTACCCTTAACGTAGTTCTCGGGATATTCAACGTGATACAGTGTGACAAGGCTGACCATTTGAATTACAGGCGCAACAGAAACAGGAAGAAAGAGTGAGAGAAAGTTGTGGTGAAAGAGTACAGCAGGCTTCGCCACCACCCCTTGCCGGAGCCTCGTGGAGCTTTTAGGTGTTTTTGCTCAATAAACACTCACAACGTCCAGTCTGGGAATCGAAACAGCGATCCTACGACCGCGTGTCCGCTGCCCTAACCACTGGGCCATTGCGCCTCCTCTATATATATGACTGACCATGGGATTGCACCTAGAAGTCCGGGCAAGTTTGTTGTTTATGGAAGACCAGCAGTCGCCCATGCATCCCACCATACCCTCTCCACGTCACCAAGGGAAAAGCAAAGGGCCCGGTACAGCTTTGCACTTGTGACGTGCGCCTTCACACGTGTATAGTATGAAAAGGTTAATCATATGCCACAAGCCGATAAAGCTTCCATCATAGATAAACCACACTATAACCACAGAAAATAGAGATTCAGTGCGTAAGCTTCTTTCCTTTGGTACTCACAACGGCGTGGCTTCAACTTCATCAGGACTCCATGAAAACTATGTGATAAATGCGTTGTTGTTACGCAGTGTGTCTTGAGAATTTTAAACTCGGCGAAGTTCATCCCACCCCAGATATAAAGAAACTCATTTTCTTCTACTTCTACGGAGTGTCTGTGAAAAACAGAGAGAGAGAAAGAAAGAAAGAAAGAAAGAAAGAAAGAAAGAAAGAAAGAAAGAAAGAAAGAAAGAAGGAGAAGGAAAGAGAGAGAATGACAGAGAAAGAAAGAGAGAGAAGAGAGAGAGAGAGAAATGAAAACTTGTCCCCGGTGTATAATATCGAGTCTGAAAGACTAAGTTGACTTCGGTGGGATTAGCGCCTGAACGAATTACGCTGTAACATCTCTGCTATCTCGCCTCATGTTCATCAACTGAACATGGACTAAATGCAACTTCAATTTATATCTATTTGACTGTACCTTAATACGTTTACCTAATTTGTTCCGTTCTCTCTTTTTATCCCCTATATTATGTCTGCCTCTCAGGTTTCTCACACTCAACTTCTTTCCAATCATTCCTCTACCGAACATAAATCTCATAGAGTCCCCCCCATACCTATATTTTCCTTGCAGACGTCAAACTGAAGCTGTTCAAGAACATCACCATTATTTACTATACACGGGGAGCATTCATGTTTGTATTTTGTGTGGTGTGTACGTGTGTGTGTTTGTGTGTGTGCGTATATAGATAAATATTTACATCCATCCCATAATGCAGAAGTGTCAACTGCATAAATGTAATCACGTTTCTTTATGTTTAAATTCCATGTGCATTTGAAACCCAAACGTTGAGATATACTTGAAAAGCTGTTGTTGAGTAGATGCAGTCGTTTTGAAAAAAAAAATAAATGAATAACATTTTTCGTTTAAAAAGGAAATTTTCGAATGTATAAGAACTATGTTGTTGTTTTTTTATGAATACACTTTGCTATTATTTTGTCGTTAACCAGGAAGCTGTTTTGATAAGAAAACTCAACAAGCTTATAGCTTATGTTGTACAAGAATTTAATCGTAAATGTAAACTCTTCAATATATTACTTCTGCAAATACAACGATTTTTCCTGAATGAATCTGATAAACATCTGATATTTACAGAGAAGATTGAGTGAGTGTATGTGTTTGTGCGTGCGTGTGTCTACGCGTGCGTGTGTCTACGCGTGCGTGTGTCTACGCGTGCGTGCGTGTGTGTGTGTGTGTGTGTATGTGTGTGTTATCATTATTTGTTTTCTTGTAAGAGTCATCCCACGGTTAAATGTTGAATAATTGAAAGCATTCTAAGATTAGGCAAAAACATTCCAAAAGTACAAAAATGGAAACAAATAAAAAATAATAATATCAATGCTAATAATAATACAAGAAATTTCTTCCTTTTTAAACCAACAATGAATTTAATGGAGCCAAAAAGTTATCAAATGGAGAAACAAGTTTAATTTCCTTTGAGATTCTTCCATTCCGTTTAAGCGTGACCAATCTATGCTTTTCAAAGTTTCTTCGATAGAATGCCAATTAAGAGACCGGGTTTTGATTAGACAGATCAAACGCCCTCTTGTAAACCAACTGAAATAAATGCTTGCATTTTAGTGTAAATATTGACATAACATTGGTTGTTTTCCTTCCATCAGTATCTAAATTCTTGTCCGACAGCAACTGCGAACATAGACCTACGTCCGGCATTTCCTTCGAGTGTACAACACTAGTCGATAAATGCTGAAAACGAAACGATTCAGGCGTCCCTATTGACTTGCGTGAATGAACTTCGGCTCTTGTGTAATGATAGATCCAAACACTGGTGGGGTGAGGGAATTTGAGGTTGGGGTTGATAATTGGAAACCTGATTACTTCGGTGCATGTCTTGAATGAAACCTTGTATTTTCTATTTGAATAGACACAGTGTCTCCCTTAGGAAAAGCGAAAATATAAAGTGAGAAAGAAAACTTAATCCAACTTAGCAAAGTCATCCCTACTGCAATAAATAATACGAAAATAAAATGTAAGTAAACTATGTTAATCGTTTTTTTTTGTTTTGTTTTGTTTTGTTTTTTTTCTGTATTTTTGCTGTTTTCCCTAATTTTACGAAGATAATTGAAGTGATGGTGGCTGGTTGTATTCGTTTCTGAGTTTGCCAAATATTGAGCAAATTTTATTATGGTGGTAATGTAATATGTTATAATAAAAGTAATGGAAATCTATTAATATCTTTCCTATTTTAGAAGATATTATTATTAATTCATAAAATTCAGTTTTAAAATGAAAATAAATGAATAGAATAAATTACATACAGTTATACATAAAAACGCTATAATAAAATATATAATATCATCACCGTGTTATAAGAAAATATTGAGAAAATCATGAAAACCAATACAGAACACTATTCGTCTCCAGTCTATAATTTATAACAATAAAACTGTGTACGACTTGTGGATCTACATAAAAACGAGTGCAGACGTCTGAATGTTCTATATAAAGAAAATCATAAATGAGCAAATGTGAGGTAAGGCAGCGTACTGATCATTGTAACCCCATCCTGACCTCGATGGGTGACGTCGACGGAGTTGATAGTCAGTTGGATCATCTGTTAGTGAATTCCTTCAGAAGAAATGTAGACAAATAATTTTTTCAGTGGGGTGAACTTCTGTGGCGAAATGACTGGAAAAGCATACTTTATGCATGGGGCATACGAGGGAGTGCGGGAGGAAGGAGATTTTGGGTGCATTACGAGGGGGTGCTGAAAAGCTCCTGGCTATGGATAAAAGAAAATACAGAAGGGTCAGTTAATTACGATTTTATTCAACATATTCCCCTCTCAGATTCATTCACTTGTTGCAGCGGTCCTTCGGTTTTTCTAAACCCTGTAAAAGAACTCGGAAGGATGGGCCTCCAGACAGGCCTTTCGTGACACCCTAAAAAACTAGGAACTTTTCAGCACCCCCTCGTACATGGATATGGAAGATTTTAGCTCAGGTAAGAGTAGACACATAGTTTAGTGGTTAGAGTATTCGACACACGATCGTAGATCATGAGATCGATAGCCGGAGGCGCATTGCATTCTTGAGCAAGACATTTCATTTCACTTTGCCCCAGTCGTAATTAAACTTATTTCAGAGGTGCCGTTGCTTGGTTACATGCATGTGAGGCTGCGTGTGAATTATATAACAACACCAAGCAAACACTTAATAGTAACTTTTATTTCACTGCACGAGTAATATTAAAGTTGGTCATGAATTATAAAGCTTCAACATCAAGTCAGCACAACTGAAGGAATAATTCTGTAGTATTCATAGTTAATTGTTTACAATGAGCTCTGAACTGAAACTTGACAAGGCAAGAGAAAATATACACAGTAGATTCAATTTGGCCAACTAAATTATCATGTCCAAGCTGAGCTAAAAGTCATGAAAACGACTATTGCAAAGGTGAGAGAGTGTGTAGCAGTTTCGCAGGTTAGTACGCACTCTGAAAATTGGTACTAAATCCAGCTTATATATATATATAT
>NC_068985.1:24405239-24407321 GCF_001194135.2 Octopus bimaculoides
TATATATATATATATATATATATATATAACTCTACCGTGGAGGTGCAATGGCTCAGTGGTTAGGGTAGTGGACTCGCGGTCATAGGATCGCGGTTTCAATTCCCAGATTGAGCGTTGAAGTGTTTATTGAGCAAAAACACCTAAAGCTCCACGTGGCTCCGGCAGGGTGTGGTGGCGAACCCTACTGTATTCTTCCACCACAGCTTTCTCTCACTCTTTCTTCCTGTTTCTGTTGTACCTGTATTTCAAAGGACCAGCCTTGTCACACTCTGTGCCACGTTGAATCTCCCCGAGAACTACTTTAAGGGTACACGTATCTGTGGAGTTCTCAGCCACTTGCACGTTAATTTCACGAGCAGGCTGTTCCGTTGATCGGATCAACTGGAACCCTCGTCCTCGTAACCAACGGAGTGCCACGATAACTACATTAGGGAAAAGTACCATAGAGATCGAGATGAGCGATCGCGACCAGTGTTGAGCCATGTCGTGGCTGGAAGTCCGTAATGCGGTGACTCGGGTTCGAGTCCCGCTACAGAGGAAATGATGATGAATGTGAGGAGAAAGAGAAGGTGAGGTTTTTAGTGATACTACTGCTATAGATGCTATTATTGCTCGACTTGGTGGTGGGGATTGATGGCTATTGTAATGGTGGCGGTCCCATTGTTATTACTTGTGTTAGTGAAGGCAGAGTTTGTTGTGCCGATGATCTTAATCTGGTTGCGATTTTAGAAGGAGAGGATGAAGCTAGCGTTCGTACTGGTTGCTGGAGATATTCCAGATGACTGTGGCCAAAAGCAGAAAATTTCAAATTCAGCTGCACACAAATATGGAAATAAAGAAATTGTTTAAATATTATTAGTAATAAGTAGTAGTGGTAGTAGTAGTAGTAGTAGTAGTATTAGTAGTAGTAGTAGTAGTGTCGGTAGGAGTATAAACCGTACTGGTACAAGGAAGTGCTTGAAGTGGTTGTAATAGTTGTTTTATTAGAAGTATTAGTAGTTGTAATAATCCTTTCTACTAAAGGCACACAGCCTAAAATTTCGGAGGAGAGGACTAGTCGATTGTAACGACCCCGAAAGGATGAAAGGCAAAGTCGACCTCGGTGGAATTTGAACTCAGATCGCAGCGACGGGCGAAATACCGCTAAGCATGTTGTCCGGCGTGCTGACGATTCTTCCAGCACGCCACCTTTAGTAGTTGAAATAATGCTGGCTTTGGTTGTGATGACGGAAGCCATACTTGTACTGGCGTTGCTTGTAGTGGTAGTGGTGGCTATTATATTTGTAGTAGCATCAGCAGCAGTACTAGTAGTAGTAGTAGTAGTAGTAGTAGCAGCAGCAATAGCAGTAACAACAACATTAGCAACATCAGTATAAGACAAAGACGAATAGCTAAATATTTGCCCACTAATATGGACGGACGCTGTCCTTTTTGCTTTGCAACTAAAACGCTCGGTTGTTTGAAAGTTTGTGAACAGCTGTAGATCTCCCAGCCGTTTTCTTCATACAATTCCTCGGCACACCCATACTAAGTCATGCAAGCCAAACAACTCAAATAACACCCTACTTTTCCCTAACGCCTTCGTTCTCTAGCGTTGTTTGGTCATTAAGATATGGCGGAACCGGTCTTATAGAATGAAAGTATATATATTTTTTTTATATCCTGCTTTTTTTTTTTTTCGCTCGTGTGTTTTTGCTTTGAATTCTATAACGAGGCACAAAAGAAGAAAAACAGTTAGGTTAATATTATATAAATGTCTGCAGAGCATCTTTCAGTGAAATACTATTAAAATAAGTCGATCGAACTAAAATACATGTTTTCTTTTATACAAACGTATGTATATATATATATGTGTGTATTTGTGTGTGCGTGCGTGTGAGCATGTGTATGTGTCTGTATATGTATATGTATATATATGTATATATATATATATATGTGTGTGTGTGTGTGTGTGTGTGTGTGTGTATGTATGTATGTATGTATGTATATGTATGTGTATATGTATATATATATATATGTATATATTTATACGTACATATGTATATGCATGTATATGTATGCGTATTTATATGCACCTATATG